>NW_024096933.1:0-80059 GCF_016545835.1 Crotalus tigris | reverse complement strand
GTTGTCTTTCTTACTGTTTTGAAGAATGGAGTAAATCAGAGTTGTTGTAGCTTTCTCTCAAAGGCCAAGCCTTAAAAAAATAAAACAAAAAGAGATCTCTGAGTTAGTATTCGCTTACATTCAGTCAAGAACCTTTCCTTTCTATTATACTTGTTCTTCACCATTTTTCAAGTTTATCAGATTCCATATAAGATAAACAAATTCTACATTTCAGTTCCTTATCAGCTGGCATTGTGATTTCTATGGCCTAGTTTTTTTCTAGGTCAGAAAACACCTCATGGTTGTACATGTTGTTGCCTTGTTGCAGGGAGGGTGGCTGATGCTAGATGTAATGAAAAAGGGCCTTGGAATCTCAGGCTGTAATTTCCAAGGCACATTTCTGTTCTCCTTGATTTCTTCAAACAATAGCATAATTAAATAGATTGCTTCCCTTGTTTGAAACTGCCAAGAATAGCTCATTAATATATTGAGTCTAATGCTATATATTTGCCTACCAATGATTCTCTCCTAGCCTTATATATTTCTTGGGCAAAGAGAAGTATGGGTCATGAGGAACCCTCTTATATTTCCCACTATCCAAGATCAGAAGAATAGAGCTGTCACCTATTCATTAGAAAGTGGGATTTCAGTCATAAATTGAACGTGCCTTGAGTTTAAAACCTAGATGTTCAAGGTGGAATGAAGAATCGTTGGACCTATTTACATGTATATATCTTAATTAATTAAACTATCATTCCTTTTCCCACATCTATTTTCAGTATGCCATAATTCACTGTAGGTTAATTAATCAGTTTTCTCTTAGGGTCTGAACTAGCAAATTATGGATAGAATTGGAGACAAACAATTATTTCAAAGAAAACGTACAGCAAGTATAAAGATAGTGCTGGGACTTGGTAGATAAAAGGAGGACTGCAAATAAAATTAAGTGCTTCCTTCTCCCAGACTGTTAGAAGTTTGATGCTACCAATTAAAATTTTTAAGGAATTAATGCTTTTTATTTCTGTATTGCAATATTAAAGAATGGTCTGCTTGATTTCATTCTTTTTCATAAAGTACATCTCATAAGAGGTCCTACAAAGCTATTTGAGGTCAGGAACTCTGCTTATTTTAAATGTCATGTAAGGTACAAATGATGAACCATGTTGGCAGGCCATTCTCCATGTAAAGACTTTCCATGATTTGCTGACATTACAAAGCTGTCGCAGTTTCATCTCTAGGTTCCTTTGCTCTGAATGTTGAGTAAGTGAGATCCTCTAGCCATATATGACTATAAAAATGAAAGATGGGTAGTTTTACTTCTGAGTTTTCCTACTTCTGTTATACATGGCCTTCAGTCAACTTGCTTCTTTTCCTCTTTTACTGTGCAATCTGAAGCATAAAAAATTATGGCTAATGGGTGGTTAGTAGCCTCAGGTCTCCTTGCTGCTTTGGAAGAAATTGCAACAGAACTGGCAGGAAGGGGCATCCCCACAACCTGCTCTGCATGGTTTCTACAGAGTCTTCTGCCTGTTGGCCCTGTTTAACATGAGAAGAAAAGCTTGTAGGTAAGAGAACTAGTTTTCCTTTCCACCTTTTAGTGTTGCAGCCTTCCATGATCCATAACTGACTACCCTGGGAAGTGATGCCTTTGGGGAAGCAGCCCATGTAGACATCCCATTGCCTCACTGTGCTTAGGTGGCTCGGCTGTGTGTGAATGTTCACGTTCAGTCATTTCACGGTGTGCTGTTGTCCCGCTCGCTTTTTGTTGTACGTGGCTGGCTGACTGCTGTTCTTATCATCTGTGATAGGCCATAGAAGAGGGTACCCTAGAGGAGATCGAAGAGGAGGTGCGTCAGAAGAAATCCTCCCGCAAGCGCAAGAGAGACGTGGATGTCAGTTCCTCAACCCCAACCACCAGCACTCGTAGCCGGGACAAAGACGATGACAGCAAAAAGCAGAAAAAGCGAGGCCGGCCCCCTGCTGAGAAGCTCTCTCCAAATCCACCCAACCTCACTAAGAAAATGAAGAAGATTGTGGATGCTGTGATTAAGTATAAAGACAGGTAACCGAAAGAAGGGACATTTCTCCCCTATAATTTTACATTTTCATATCCTCAGCCATCAGTATTTCTCCTCTGGACAGATGTTTGTTTAGCAGTATCTACATATTTATTGATTCTGCTGCCTCTGGACTTTGAAGGGGAATCCAGCATGATGTGAAATACTGGAATTTATGTGAAAAACCAAGACTACAGGTAGTCTTCGATTTAGGACCACAATTGAACCCAAAATTTCTGTCGCTCATTAAGACAGTTGTTAAGTGAGTTTTGCCTCATTTTATAACCTTTCCTGTCACAGTTGTTAAGTGGATTGCTGCAGTTGGCAACACAATTGTTAAGTGAATCTGGCTTCCCCATTGATTAGCTTGTCAGAAGGTGGCAAAAGGTGATCACATAACCCTGGGCCACTGCAACTGTCATAAACGTGAGTCAATTGCCAAGTGTCTGAATTTTGGTCACATGACCATGGGGATGCTGCAGTGGTTGCAAGTGTGAAAAATGGTCATAATTCACTGTTTTCGATGCCATTGTAACTTCAAACGATCATTAAATAAATTGTTGCAAGTCAAGGACCAACTTATGCATATCAGAGAGATAATGTTGAGAAGTGAAAAAGTGGAATGGAGTAATGGGAAGTGAGTATGAGTGTCATGCTGGAACAGTTACCCAATATATTGGCTGCCTTATGAGTGAAGATAAAGGTTTCCCCTGTCCAGTCATGTTTGATTCTAGGGGGCAGTGTTTATCTCCCTTTCTTAGTAGAGAAGCCAGTGTTGTCCAAAGACATTTCTGTGGTCATGTGGCGAGCATGACTATATGCCAAGGCACACAGAAAGCTGTTACCTTCCCATTGAAGTGGTACCTATTTATCTACTCACATTTGCATGCTTTTGAATTGCTTGGTGGGCAGGAACAGGAGCTTACCCCATCATGCAGCACTCGGGTCTTAAATCCGGCTGTCAGCTTTCCAGCTGATAAGTTCAGCATCTTTAACCACTGAGCCACCGCACCCCCTGCCTTATGAGTACAAAAGCTCAATTTTTCAGAGAGTCAGAGATGGTAGCAGCAAACCACTCACAATGTCTTCCTCCCCTCCATGAATCTTTTGCACAATTGGAACTACAACTTTCAGAATTCCTAGCCAGTTTAATGTCCCATTATATCTGAAGGGCATCATATTGGAAAAGGCTAACATTGATCCTTTCTTCTAAAACTATTCTCTGCCAGAGCCTCACAGCTCTGAATTTTCATTACAGTAAACATAATTGTTGCCTAATGTTAGATAAAACTATTAAGCTTCCAGTCTTGACAGACCTATGACAAGCAATTCACTTCCCTCTCTTCTATTGTGAAATAAAGCTTTGGTTTTAACAGATATTGTTTCTCAGGTCTGATTCACCCCATCAGTGCTGCTCTCCTGTGTTTTGACAGGCTTCATCCATTGCATGCCAAGATTTCAAATTCTTCAGCTAATGTAATGCTTCAGAGCCACATCAGAAAATATTTGTATGATTAAACCTTAACAGTGGGGGAGGAGAGCAATTTTCAGTAGGAAGATAGTATGCCAGAATAAGATACCAAACTTTTTCTTTCCAACCATAATTTAAATTTTCCTACACATTATATACATAAAAATTGATTTGTTGTGCTTCATATTAATAAATACACATTAATCCTGCAGATAAAATAAGCTGTTTCTTGGCTCCTCCGTAGCTACTAATGCAGCATATCAGCCATTAGTAGGTGCACTTTAGTAATATAAAATAGAATTGTCTCCATATTTCACTTCACTTCTTCAATCCCTGACAGCCAGGGCAGGTGCCTCTGAACTGGCCTGCATTGGGAAAGGCAAGCCATGTTTTAGATGTTTTCCTTCACCTTGCCTTGTAGCAGCAGTGGACGTCAGCTTAGTGAAGTCTTCATTCAACTGCCTTCTCGAAAAGAGCTTCCAGAATATTATGAACTCATTCGCAAACCAGTGGATTTCAAGAAGATAAAGGTACCTTAGGAGTTGTTTATCTTTCTCTAATTCAGAGAAGGGCCCAATGTTTGTTTATTTGCTTACTTGACTTATATCCCATCTTTATTTATGCAACTCAAGGCAGCACATATAATGCTCATACCTCCTATTTTCCCCACAACAACCACCTTTAAGGTAGGTTGGGCTAAGAAAAGGAGTGACCCAAAGTCACCCAGCTGTCTTCTATGCCTAAGATGGCACTAGAAAGCCAGTTGCTAGTTCAACATTTTAATACCAAAGTGGCTCTTGATAACAGGAATGATAAAATAGGCCTGCCCATCTTAAGCAGGATGCAGCACCTTGGATTTGATCCAAATAGGGTAGTTTTGCCTCATGTGAGCAAACAAACCTGAGAGAAGCTGAGTGACCCATAACCACAGCCAATTTCATTTCCCATACCCACTTAGCAGATGATATCCAGTCAGGTTGAGAAGACTGACTTGACATTGGTCATGTGATGGGGAAACCACCTACTGCAGTTTCTGGTCATGTGATGGGAAAGCCACCTACAAGAGTTTTCTCACAAGATCACATGCCTACCTTCTGTCCCTTTGTTTAGAAGAGCAGGCTGAGCCCTGTAGTTTAATGCTTACAACAAGGTTAGTAAACTGATTTCCTAGTGCAGCTTAGTTTAACATGTGCCATTGAAATTTCTAACTGGGATGCCCATCATTCTGCATTATTTCCGAGAACACTTTCTGATGCAGCTAGATGGCTTGTAAATAAGTGTTGCACATAACTATAACTTTGGGAAGGTATATAGCCCATTTGAAAAATGGAAATACTAGCCATCAATATTGCACTATATCTTTTTAAAGCTGTGTTATAGGGTATGTCTTAAATAGTTCTTAATATATTTTAATGCATTAAATTGTATACATTCAAAGAATGCAATAGCATGCTGGTTTCCTGAACTGGATGGTGGAAGACTTTGTATAGTTTGTAGTATCTCTGATTTACTGAATGAAGCCCTTCTATGTTAGAGAAGGTAACTTTTTAAAACCTTCAGTGAATCTTATTTGCTTATTTAGATAAATTTAGATTTTAATTTCAAAATGCCCTCCCTTCAACAACAACAAAAAGATTCATGTGCATATTAGATCCTGAGTTATTCCCCTTTGTATTTTAATTTTGTAAGATAGCATTACATCATCTTGAGGCTTTCAAACTAGTTTCCGGACAAAGGGGATAGTTTGGATTACCAAAGATCCACCTAATCATCAATTGAGTCACACAATTAGGGATTTCCCTTGAGGCCTTTTAAGGGCCAAAATCTCAGACAGACATCTTGCTCATTCAGTTGTGCAAGTTCATTTGTTCAACAATCAGAGTTTCAGTCAATACCCTCACAAAACCAGTATTATTGAAATATTGTATAATTGTGTATAAATATTGTATAATTGAATATAATTGTACAATGGATGTTTCTACATGTCTTTTAAGTGAATTAACTGCACAGGTGTTTTACAGAATCCATACTGATCTAACTATCTCTGTCTGTGTTCTTAATTTTAAAAGAATTTTTGAGGATACTATCCCTTTCAGCTTTAAGAATTGCTCCTTTTTCTCTCTCAATTGCTGAAATATGCATACGTATAGGGGCATCATCTCACTCTGATGACAAGTGAATGAAGGCAGGAATCTGAAACTTTTGTTCAATAAAACATTGTTTTTGTTTCTCCTCTGCCCCCCACTTCACTTTCAGGAGCGTATCCGGAACCACAAATATCGCAGCCTAAATGATTTGGAGAAGGATGTCATGCTTCTATGTCAGAATGCTCAGACTTTCAATCTTGAAGGATCACTGGTAAGACATCTTCCTGCAGTTAGAGCACATTCTTGACACTAAAAAAGTGTATGGTTACTCCATATGGCGGGTTGAACTAATTCTCCTTTAGTTAAATAAGTTAGGACAATTGAGATGCGTTTTGAGAGATGCATAGTTTCTGTGCTCTGTAAGCAGATGGGTTCAGTACTTTTTATAATACCATGGTTGTAGACAAAATTCATATAGCAAGAATTCCTTTGCAGAGGTATGACAAACCATTAGTCTTAAATAATGGATAAGAATTATCAGGAGATAATGAGTTTTATGAATCTCTTAAAGCTCTTTTCTATTCTCTCACACATCCATAACCAAGCTTTAGAAATTCCCTTCAATTTACCTGTCATATATGTATATATGTATGTATGTATGTGTGTGTGTGTGTGTGTGTAGGTCTTTGGTTATTCGGGTTTTCTCCCGCGTCAAATTGGAAGTGTCTTGTCGATGTTTCAATGAAGTCTTATTCGTCATCTTCAGGCTGGTGTCTTTGGCTTCGTGCTTCTAGAAGCACGAAGCCAAAGACACCAGCCTGAAGATGACGAATGAGACTTTGTCGAAACGTCGACAAGACACTTCCAATTTGATGCAGGAGAAAACC
Organism: Crotalus tigris; assembly: GCF_016545835.1. Lineage (NCBI taxonomy): Eukaryota > Metazoa > Chordata > Lepidosauria > Squamata > Viperidae > Crotalus > Crotalus tigris. Next base: position 73,578 of record NW_024096933.1, on the reverse strand, counting down.
CAAAAAACCAAAGACCTACACACAAACACCCGCGAAAACCTCAGAAAACAAATATATGTATGTATGTATGTATGTATGTATGCTGTTTCAAATGCTAATGCAACCAACTGAGTAGATGGTCTTAGGGCAACCATTTTTTTCCATCTTCTCCCCAATTTCATATGGAACACAAGGTTGTTGGAAAATTAGAGCAAGATAGATATGATAGGATAGAACTCAAAAATGTTCCATAAATCCCCAATACTATTAAGAATGGCCCCATTTTTTAAAGCAAAACCATCATAACAACTAAGGGCATGGACTGAAAATAAATATAGAACTTAGCCCAGTGGGATGAAAGTGTTAGATCAATCATAATTTCTACATCTTCCTTTCTTCTATGGTTTCCTGCAGATTTATGAAGACTCAATTGTTCTGCAGTCTGTCTTTACTAGCGTGAGGCAAAAAATTGAAAAAGAGGAAGACAGCGAGGGAGAAGAGAGTGAAGAGGAGGAAGAGGGAGAAGAGGAAGGATCTGAATCAGAATGTGAGTGTTTTTTTATTCAGCATTATTTTCTTTGCAAAACAAATGTGTAAAATATTTAGAAAGAAATTAAATCAGATTGAATTGAACTCCTAGTAACTTCATGGATACATCTGTGTCATTTTCCTGGTAGCAATACGGAAGTAATGTGTCTTCTCTGGGATACTTTTCAACTTCAGTGATAGAACTATAGAGTTGGAAGGTACCTTAGAATAGGGCTTTTCAACTGGTAGTACATGTACCACCAAGTGGTACATTGGCACATGGCAGGTGGTACATGGCCCTGCCCAGCCTAGCCAAGTGTAGTGGGGGAGGGAACAAGCCAAAGCACAGCACAGGACTTATCATGAGAGAGTCCTCGGGACCTGCAGGGCTGCTGGAGTGAGGCAAAGGCCCCAGGATCGGCAGTTCCAGCTCACCCGGAAGAGAAAGGAGAAGGGGGCGGAGACAGGAGAGGCTATAAAAGGAGACAGTTTGGGCGGGAGAGGGAGAGAAAAAAAATGCAGCCTTGGGAAGAGGAGTCAAACAGGCCAGCTAGGAGCAGATCTGGCGCTGAGGTGGCGCAGCAGTTAGAGTGCAGTACTGCAGGCCACTTTAGCTGACTGTGTTCAGCAGGTCAGCAGTTCAATTTTCACCTGCTCAAGGTTGACTCAGCCTTCCATCCTTCCGAGGTAGGTAAAATGAGGATCCAGATTGTTGGGGGCAATGTAAAATATATATATACATTGCTTACTGGTGTACACCGTTTAGAGAGTGCTTGCACTTAAAGCGGTATATAAGTCTCATAAATAAATAAGTTCTGTGGCAGCCATCCGTGCTGCGCACGCACACAGGTGGCAGCGACAAACAGGCAAGAAACGCAGCTGGGGAGGGGTCACCCTCCATGAGGAATGAAAAAAGGCAGCATCGACTGGAGGTGAGGCACGGAGGGAGTGAGGAAGAAGATGGCAATGAGAAAGAGGGAGGTAGAGAACAGGAGGGAGGGAAACAGAAAGGAAGGAAGTGTTGAAAGAAAAAGCCGGGGGCTTGGTTTCCAGCTGAGAGGCTATACCTTTAAGAGAAAAGAAAAAAAAATGAAGCACCACCGTTTGAAATAGGTGAAAGGAAGCCGGCTCGAGAGGAGATATTTATTGGCAGAAGCAAAGTGCTGTTTCAGCAGTTCGATTTTGGATCAGCTAAACAACAAACCGGGAAAGTGGAAGGATTTTTATGTGATTTTGTGACTTTGAAGTTCTGGGATTTGTGCAATGTGGGCTTTGTGTTCTTAAGGATTGTTTGGCAATTTCTATTGTGGCTGATGGCTGATGTCCCGTGTTGGATTTGGGGTTCTAACTCTGTTGCTTTGCTATTGTTAGCTGTAAGTTTTGCTGCAAGGGATTTTGAAATATTTTTGTCCTAAATGGATTTTGCCTGTAGCATTTATTTACTTATGAATGGAGCCATTTGGGGAGGCTGCCTTAACTGGTAGCCAGTACTTGCTACATTTGTGGTGGTGGTTGTTTTTCTTCAGTGCCGGCTGCCGGCTCCTTTCCTTTCTAGCCAGTAGTTAATTCTTAAAAGGGAATGTGCCTTTTTAAGCTAGTTCCCTCAGCGGCTTGTCTTTTCTGTCTCTGGAAGCTTTTCCTTGTTCGATAAATATATGGAAGAGAAAAAATATGGGGGCGGGGGTTCAAATTCTTTCTTCAGAAGGAAGGAGATGGGAATGAGAAAGAGGAAGGCAGGGAGGGAGGGAGGGAAGGAGATTGGAATGAAAGGGAGGGTCTGAAGGAAGTCCCGCCTTCGCCACCAGCAGCCCTGCCATTGACCTTGGGACACTGTGACCATCATAAATATGAATCAGTTGCCAAGCATCCAAATATAAATCACATGACCCTGGGAATGCTGCAACGGTCGTAAGTGTGAAAAATAGTCATAAGTCACTTCAGTGCCATTGTAACTTTGAACAGTCACTAAGCGAATTGTTGTAAGTCGAGGACTACCTGTACCTTATCCCTTTTTTCTTTTGGGGGGGGTCATCAAGTTTTTGACACTTGTACTCAAATATTGCCATATCCTAAAAGTGGTACAGTTGGTGAAAAGGTTGAAAAGCCCTGCCTTAGAAGTCATTCAATCCCCTACTCAGTGCTAGATCTATAAGAGAATCTCTGACAGATGCCCCTCCAACCTTCCTTTGAAATCCTCCATGAAGAGCTCATGTCCTATACTGTTTCAGTAGCAGACAGCTTGTAACCAGGAGGTTCCTCCTAATATTTGCCCCAAATCTTCTTTCTTGTAGTTTTAACTTATTGGTTCGTGTTCTTTCCTGTGGCTCAGTAGACATGTGTTTGCAGCCCTTCTGGCAACATATCAGAAGGTGGCTATTATATCTTCTCTTAAGTCATATTTCTTTAAACTAAAGATATCCATTTTTCATAGGGCTTGGCTTTCAAACATTAAACATCTTAAGTGGCCTTAGTGGCCATTTTATGAACTTGTTCTAATTTGTCCCTGCCTTTCTTGAATCTTGGTGCTCAGAGCTGGATATAATATTCCATGTTCCTGATATTTCTGACCCTGCATCCACCTGTGATCCTGTTTGGGTTTTGGAGATAGCAAGACCTGGCTAGGCACTTCTTGTTAAGCATAAGGAAAAAGTACGAAAATTATGATGGGCTGACAGAGAAAATATCTGAAAGCCATTAGAGCCATCAAGAAAGGCTGACATTTGACAGGGTTAGGGTCCAGAGCTTGTGAGGAAAGCCTCATCCTGCCCTTTTTGCACCATCCTTATGTGTACATAAAAGGCTGTTCGATTTTTTCATAAGAAGAAAAAGAGTTTTTGGTGTGATTATTTCACAAAACAAGCTAGGTTATTAGGCTTAGGAATACAGTGAAGCAGATTAATGGAGTGTTTGGAAATACAGATATATAAGTAAAATTGTGTCTATGTCTCACGAAAATTAGGACAGATTTCAACCTGTTTCAGTCATAATTCATAATGGAACAGGAACATAAACTCATAGCCAGCTTTTCAGTCTCGCTCTGTTCTTCCCAGCTCGTTCTGTCAAAGTGAAGATTAAACTGGGCAGAAAGGAAAAAGTACCAGACCGAATGAAAGGCCGCAGACGCACCAGCCGTGGGTCCCGGGCTAAACCCGTGGTTAGTGATGATGACAGCGAGGAAGAGCAAGAAGAGGTAGGTAAAACAATAGATTTTTTTCCCCTAAGGTGTCATCAGTGATCCCAGGAGGAGAGATCTAGTGCTTTTGTTGGAGAGAGATGGTCAAAGAAAGAGAGGGCATTTTCCATTTAAATAAGCAGAACGAAAACACAAAACCAAGTTCTACTTTTCAAAAAGCTACATGGTACACTGAGTAAAAAATTTAGACCTTAGTTCATCCATGAGATTTCCTGGATCATTACTGTTCTTTTGCCTGCCTACCTACTTCCCAGGACAGTCAGGAAGATACCTGATACATTAAGGTACAACTAAAAAGTATTTTCCTCTTCTCTCCTAGGATCGCTCAGGAAGTGGCACAGAAGATGACTAGGTGACATTCCATGATGGAGACCTCAGGCATCAGTTTTTCCAAAGCAGAGGTGCTCTAGTCCTTTAGCTGCAACGGGTAGAAAGAAAAGTAGTGTTGGATGTGGGTAAACTGTATAAATTCTTCCATATTTATACTGCAGTGAAGATGTAGGACTTACTTGTGTCTTGCCTTGTCCTCACATCAGTAGCGTTTGTAACAGCATTAACTGTTGTTTTTTTTTAAAAAAAAATTATGACTGGGGGAACACTTGATTTTTTTTAAAGGCAGTACTATTTTCAGTTGCAGTATTGAATCACTGTAGTTTTAACCTGTGGGTGCATGTGTGTAAGCAGTCCACTTCCTAGTACTGTATTTTATGAAACAGGTCAAACAGCCAGCTGCTCCCCCCAAAGCAAGGAGAGGGTGGCAGGGGTAACTGTGTCAGTGTCACTGGATTTCAAGCAGTAATAAATTAAGCAAAACAAACAGTAATAAATTAAGCAAAACAAACAAACACCCCACCATCACCGTGGTGCATTTGTTAAATGTGCTTCTCTTTTACTGTAACATCTGGAAAGCTCCTCCCATCAGCTCAGTAAGGTCTGAAATGTATCCATCTTCTGATCCATTCAGAGAATACAGAATAACAGAGTTGGAAGGAACCTTGGAGATTTTCTAGTCCAACCCTCTGCTCAAGCAGGAGACCCTGTATCGTTTTAGACAAGTGGCTGCCCAGTCTCTTCATGACTATGACAACTATGATTATGGCCTGCTTAAAATGGCTGTCCAGATGCTCCTAAATCCCCATCTGGCTTCTCATCTGTAGTAATATTCAAAGGAGATGGCAGGTTGCAATATCTTATCATTCCAGATTGCACAAGAGATTTTGATCAGGCCTGTTTTTGTAAAACAGATATTTAAAGAATTTAAAGATGAAAACATCAGAACACATCTTTAAAGCATTTTAGCTTTTATTCATTTTGTCTCTGGTACTTTATTCTCATTCTGAAAGTCTCTGCTTCTTTTATCCACATCTATGTTTGTGGGCGATCATCTTGCATGACCTGCTGGGCGATGGAACAATATTCGTGCTTTAGCCAAAAACAAGAGAGGGGAGGAAGTCGCTCCATTTCAAATTGAGTTACTTTCTGGACCATGTATTCTGTAAATCTACAGAATTATGATACACATGTGGAAGTTACTTAGTAGGTTTGTGGTTGCTGTGGTTTAAGACATGCTGTATTTAACAAAGCCTTGTTAAAGGCTTTCCAATTACTCAGAAGGGGCCAGGGAGGCTTATCTTTAGATCAGCCTATTTCTCTCACACTCATAGAATTTGCACACTAAAAATATTTCCTTGGAATACCCAGATTTTGGAAACTTATACAAAATAAACACTGTATACATTTTTATTACAGGAAAAGAATTTCCTTCTGTATTTTTCCATATAACTCATGTAGCCCCTTGGAATTGTTATTATGTAACAGGAAAAAGATAGTGATGGGAGCAGTCCAGAACACAAAGAAACCATTGCTGGAAATTAACTTTCTGAAAAATAAGGAGACCAACGCAACAGCACAACTCCCTGCATTATGCTATGTAGGGAGTTAATATACTGTGAAGAAGATAGGTAGGGACATTATTATGCTTTCGAATCAATCTCTTTCCCAATTAATTGAATTCTGCTCCCTTAATAATATAGACAAGCTTAGCCAATTAAAGTCCGTATCCTGTTGTATCACAATCCGTATAGTTCTGTACCAAGGAGTGGAAGCTTTTCCAAATTGTGACATCACGGCAACAGATGGTACCACCCCCACGGTGTTCCTCTGCATGATTACGGTTCATGTCTCCAACACAGGCCCACTCCGAATCACTCTCTATTCCAACACACCACTTGGAATGGTCCGATGTGGAAAAGAAGGTGGTGGCTGGGTCCTGGAATGCCAGTTGCTTCACATTGTAAACTCTGTATTGTCCAGAGCAGTTGGATGCCAAAACACCATGAGACTTGAGCCAGAATTCAACATAGAGATCAGTAGCAAGAGCCTGGGCCAACCAGCCAGAGTACAGATCTGGGGAGATGAAATACAAGTAGTCCTTGAGTTACGAGTGTAATGAAGCCTGCCCATTACACTTGTAACTCGAAAACTTGTAGAGTGAATCTCGTACCTCAAATGAAATTACTCCCTTGCTCATTAAAATGCACACAGCTCGTTAAGCAAACATAAGTTATCTCAGAGTGGGGAAGGTCATGGAGGGCCTAGTGATGGAACAGGGCCTCCAAGGCCTCCCTGACCCATAAGATACCACATGCTTCCCCCCCCCCTTCCTGCTGCACCGGACTCACTTCGAAAAGATCGTATCCTCTCTGCTGCAGTTTTTGCTGCCGCCCAGATCTGAGGCTGGGGAACACTTCTGGATCTTGCCACAGCCCGATCCGGACTCTGGAGGCCTTTTCCAGGCCATTGCTGCCTGGATTTGAGGCCAGGGTGGGGTGCGGAAGCCCTGAGCACGTGGAAGTGTCCTCCAGCTTCGGTTCCGTTCTCTGTTGCAGAGAACAGAGGCCTAAAGTACCATGGGATCACGCGAGATCAGTAGCGTGAGATCTCGCCCCACTGACCTCGTGTGATCTTGGGGTTACTTTAGGCCTTCATTCTCTACGAACTCACTGAAGGCCTGGAGCAGCTAAGAAAGTGAAGGATCTCGATCTTTGCAGGGTGAGTATTGAAGGCCTGGTGCCTAAGGAAAACCAGGGGGCGGGGAGGGAGGGAATAACCAGGGTGAATGTTGCAGAGCCACTGCAGTCCCTCATAAGAGCTATAATATTTGTAACTTTGTGACTTGCTCATAAGCACTTGGGTGCGCTCGTCACATAACTTTAAATGAGCATTAAGTGAATGCTCGTAACTCAGAGATTACCTGTAATTGCAAATGAATTTATGAGCATAGTTTTGATATAACTCGATGGCCATATTCCCTCTCTAGTAACTCCACTGCTTTCTACACCTATCTTCCCCCATCATTACTTACCATCATCAAAGAAACGGAATTTTGCAAAGCTGACAAATTCCTTGCCCCCTTTTGATGTCAGAGTCACCGAGGAGTTCCATGGCTCCTCCTGTACATGTTTCCCCTCAGAAGCATTCAACAAGGCAGGCAGATCCCGGGCAAAGGCCCCTGGCACCTGGTAATCATAGACGTGGGGCTCCGTGAAGAGCAGCTGATTCCCTAAGGCGGAAATACAGTGTACAGTGTTAGATTTATTGGCTGGGAGCACATTATCATCCTGCCAGGAAAAAAAAAACATTTTGACACCTCAGAACAGCTAAGGATATTTCTGTACTGCTAGGATCTCCAGTCTCACAAAGGCCCATTGTTTTTTCCATTTGCCAAAGTTGACCAGCAATTCCTCCACATGGTCTACACGAGAACGCCAAAACTGGCCTAGCAACATGTTGCCACATCCGCACTCTCACCATGCTTGTTTGTTTAATGAAGCTAAAAAAAAAAAAAAAACACTATTAACTGACTGGTTTTCCAAGGCACCTTATTGACTGCTAGGAAGGGGAGAAGGCTGAAAGACAGGGACTCTTGAAAACAAACTGCAATCCAGATTTTGGGGATTTGGAGCAGCTGAATACAACTGCTAATGTTGGAAGCTAGGGATACAGCACTACCCTGTGTGGAATCTGCCTCAGTTTCTCCATAGGAATACTGTGCTTCTTGAAATGGAATCATGTTGAGAAATGGTGATGGTCTATTGCTTGTTCATATGCTATTCCTTTGTGGAGACAAGGGACAGAGTGTTCTTCATTTTTGTGGGGAGGCTTGGCTGGCATGGTTAGATGACTGAATGACATATTGACACATGCATTTCAAGGAAGCTAGTGTCAAAATGTTTGGCTGGAATTCTTCCTCATAAATTTTTGTACTCCTTGAACAATAATTTTAGAAGTTATGCTTCTTAGGAGCATGAACCTATAAATTTCTCTTTCCTCCGTTTCCATGGTAATAGCTCTGCTGTCTTGACTATCCTATCTACATCTTCATAATCCATTCATTCTCCTGCACAAGCCACAAGTTCGGGAAGATTTTTGTTTGGGAAAGACATTTTAGCACTTCCTAGCCAAATGCCCTGAAATAATCCCAAGATTTTCATTTTCATTTTCAGCATGGAGTTTTTAAATATCCTAACATTCCCCAGCCCTCACACCTACCTATGGCTTTGAACTGGCTATAGGGGTAGGTGACACATAGAAAGCTCTGTCCATAAGTCAGGGCAGTGTGGGGCCATGCATACGTCTTCTCATCCAGTCTGGAAGGAAACCAAGGTGTGCTGTGAACAAGCCAGAATCCTTGAGTTCTGTCCAGGAAGATGACCCCTGGGAGGGGAAGAGAAAAAACCAAAGCATGCAGTCAACCTCTGTCCAGCTGTCTTGAAGTTCCAGAAGTGCATCACAAAGTGGCTTGTCTGCTCCACCATAGACTAAACTGAAGAAAAGTCACAGGTCACAGTAGTCTCTTTCTTTGAATACATTTGATGCAAGGGCACTACCTTTTGTATGACCCTTAGAACCAGAGAAATTCTCCTTTGGAGGCTCATCGTTGTACAGGACATAGGCCATCTCTTCCTCCCTCTGGAGGGAAAATAAAACACACGTAGAGCAAGATTTTTCAAAAAGAACTTGAGTAGCTTCATGAGAGATTAACAGTAAAAAGAGATTCACTTGAATGCAGACCTTTAGGTATCCATAGCAATTTTTTAAGGGGATGACATTTGGTGACATTTCAAACCTTTCTCCCCAGGGGGTATTTATGTCCATGACTTATTGTTTTACATCTTGACTAGAGGTTCTGGGATTTTTTTTTAAACTAACAAGATCCACCCATGTGAAAAAGTATGCAGCCTGACCCAGCCTCAGTAATGTGGCCTTTACCACAATTTTGCATCCAATCCCTTGGTCCTACTTGTGATGAGACAAGTAGCCATTGGTGTGATTCAAGGGAAATTCAAATAGAAACTGGGTCTTTTCAGTGAGAACCATATTACCCCATGATCACAATTTTTAATTTGGGATCATGAGAAACTGAAACTGCTCTTTCTGCAGACTCACCTGCCTGCTTGCAGCCTCCAGATACAGCTGATTCAGTGTTCTGCCCACAGCTCCCTCAGTACTGTTCATCAAGCTCCTGCCTTGCACCCAGCCCTGGGTATGTCCATCTTGATACATGTACCGCATGCCTTCTACTGGGGAGCTGTGACGGGACTTGGGCAGCTTGTAAACAATAAACCTGTAAAACAGGCCTTTAGAAATCGCAACCAGCCCGTGGATGAGAAAACTCTGTATTTAATTTCTCTGAAGTGTGCAATGTGACTTCACTGTAGGATTGAGAAAGGAAAGGAAATGAGGAGATAGAGCATATTAGGGGTGTAAACTCCTGAGGCAATCTAGGGAAGTGGAGACTCACAGGATTTCAAAGATAGCCTCACTGAGAAATAAGGTTTTTCTCAGCAGTGGCACCTACATTACAGACCAATCTTCTGCCAGAAATCCAAATGACTCAAATCACTTCTGACCTTTAGAAAAACCTTAAGAGCTAAAATGTTCAGAGGGTATTTTAAGGCAGAGGTCCCCAACCTTTTGGGCACCAAGGACCGGTTCCGTGGAGAGAGGTTTTTCCACGGACCAAAGGGTGCCTGGTTTTGTTTGCTGCCTGCAGCTTGTGAATGGGGCTTTGCTTGTTTTGGCAGCTTGGTTGCTGGCATGCTGCGGGCCGGTACTGGTCCAGGGACTGGAGATTGGGGACCCCTAATTTAAAATCAGTCATCAATAGATCCATTAGGAATTTTGTTTGTAGTAATTTATGAAAAATTTGGGTAGTTTTAAGGATTATTGTTTCTACATTATATCTGTATTTCTGTCTTAATTGTACACCACCAAGAGTCCATGTAGAGTGTGATTGTTGATAAATACAATAAATAAATGCATTTTCTGACTAAAAGGCAGCCAGGATAGAGTGTACTGCTTGCATCTCTTGCACAAGGCATTTCAAATACACTACTCATCTGTTCATGGATGGTTGCAGGGAAGGAGTTGGGGTAAACAATTGAAAAGCCTAAAAACTGCCAGGGAAACAGGAAGACCAAGGAGGGAAAGAGAGGTGGAGAATTTAGTTTACTTTTTGTAAATTCCTCTAGAGACTTTGATGAAAAGGGCAGGAATCTTTTTGAGAAAACAAAAGATAAAGCCAGGTAAAATAAACACACACCAGTCGACAGGCTTCCCAGAGTCATCATAGCAGGAAATGCTCCCATACACAACATAGGTGTGAGCCAAAGACAGTGCCAGAATGAGCAGCATCAGGATTTTGCAGAATCCCTGCAAAGAATGAACAAGCATGGCTAAAAATGAAAGTCAGGACAATTGCCACATTCCACCATTATCCTAATATACCTGTCAGTATACCCATGAAAGGTTCCCTTTTTAAAAATGTATTTAACTGAGGGAAGTTTTCTAACCAAACATTCTTTAAGTGGAGGAAAACTGGCTTATTAAATAATATATTTTCCCTTTCTAATATAACTATCTCAATAGTTGATTCTCTTAATTTTTCTTCCCAACTTATTTTCACTTCCCCATTTAGCAAATGGCGTTTATAATCCTGAAATACAAATTATTTTGTACTGCATAGTCCCTGGAGGTTTCTACTTACAACTGTGTTCAAAAGACACATTCATGCTACCATAAAGCAACCACATGTGCTGGATTTGCACAACGGAGAACTAGTTGGCTAACTCATCACTCACTGTACCATGCGAGCACTTCCTATAGTCGATAACTGTTGCCTCTGGGGTCATGTGAAAAATGAATCTTTCATTAAAGTGCAATTATCACTTCACTGCCGCCCCCCGCCCAATAATCAGATTCAGATTAGGAGACAGCCATGGCACACAAAACTCAAAAGAGGAAAAACCGAACAGGCAACCCAGAATTGGTCTAACCCAAAAGATGTACATCTCCGTGCATCTCATCTTAGTCCAAGGAATAACGCGGAGAAATTAAATCAACCTTACCCAACCTGATGATCCTCACCTACCTTGGACTGCCACGCCCACATTCTCTGCGCAGCATAGTTATGGAAAATGGGAGTTGGAGAGCCAACGCTCCTGGAGGGCGTTAGGAAGGCTGAGTCGTAATCCTAGGCAGAGAGAGTCTGTCCTCCCAGCGTTAAAGCCGTCGGGGGCGGAAGACACCGAAAGAAATCACAGAAGAGGGAGGGAGCGAGGACGCACAAAGTGCTCGCCCGGCGCTCTGCAATAAGCGAAGGCGAGCTCGCCTCTCCGCTCGCAGACCCTTTTCTGACTCAACTCCCCGGGCGCGACGCCCACCGCCTGCCGAAGAATCTGCTCCTCCCCGCCTCGCCTGTTGTTAGGCTGACTCACTTGACCGTAAGAAGCTTTTTCCGATGCTCCGGAGGACGTACAGGACGTAGTGCAGCCACCGAAGGGGGACAACGCGGACTGGACTCTTAAACAGCTCCCTCAGCGCTGCCCCGACCGAAGGCGCCGCGCTTCTCCGCCTCGCTCCCGGTGAAAGGGAAAGAAAGAATAGCGAGCGAGCTTGGCAAAAGCTCAGCCGGCAATACTGTGCAGAAACTTTCCCATGGAGAAGAACATCATGTGCCTTGGCACCACCCTGCCCAGTTGGCGGCGGCGGCGGCGGCGGCGGCTCTTCCAGCAAACCCCGGGTGGAAACTGAAGGCGACACCCAAGGCCGGCAGGATCCGGGCGGGGGTGGCGGGAGGCGTTTGGCGGCGCTTGCCGATGCCCAGGGGGCTGGGCTTGGGAGTAGAAGAGGGAGGGTGGTCATTTGAGTGCATCAGCCGCCTGCATTAAGTTGCAGGCTAGGTGGAAAATCATATCTACTCTGTGGTTTATTCGGAAAAGGACAGCAGGAAGGTTTGCTATAGTTGGGAAGGCTCCTTAGAACTTAGAACCCTGCGGCTTTGCTTCCCCATTAAATTCACTGCCGGGGAATCTCTTGGTGATCTTCTGATCTTCTATCCTCGGGCCATCAAGTGCTGACCCTGCTGTAATTCCCTAGAATGATGAATCAAGATCTGAGATCTTGGCAAATGTTATACCTTTTGAGATAATCCAGAGAAGAAGCACAGCAATGAATCCTGCTTTTACCTGTTGGTGGTCCTCTGTGTCCAGCTGTCCAGGTGGGGCCTGTGTTTTTATCAGTCTCATGTGGCTTGGTGTCTCCCGAAGCTGACATTCCACAGGTCCAGCGGGAGCAGCTTGTTCAGATTCAGATTCTGCATATGTTAAGTCCTTTATTTTGGTAACTTTAAAGACTTTAAAGAAGTAGGATAGAAAGAGTAGTGTGATTTCTTTCAACTTTGATGTTGGAGAGAATATTGTGGACAGCCAAGAAAATCAACAAATGGATCATTGAACAATTCAACCAAAAGTTCTCACTTGAGGCACAAATGACCATAAATTACTCTATTTCAGACAGAGTATGTGAAGACCCAACTCTCTGGAAAAGGCTTTAATGCTGGGAAAGTGGAAGGAAAGAAAAGTAAAGGACAACCAGCAACAAAGTGGATAGGTTTGGTGATAATGGCAATGAATGCATCATTGGGAAACCTAAAGGAATAGGTTAGGGATAGATTGTCAAAGAGAAAAGCTGTCTGTATGAAAGCTAGGAGTCAAAAAGTCGTGTGATGACAAGTAATCAATTTCCACACCACCTAGTGACAGTCCTAGAACAATGCCTAATTATTCAATAAGGCATATTCAGAAAGGAGAGTGACACCCCTGACACACCTTTTAAGACTGAAAACTGCTCTGAAAGAGCTTCTTTGCAAGAAGAATCGGGCTGTCAGGTAGCCTATTGAGCAAAATATTTTGGTTTGCATTTGACAGTAAATAATCAAGAAACATAACTAAGTTTACAATATTAAATGTATGGCAAGAGATTAAAAAGACTTTGAGAGGTGGTGAGATCTATATCTTGCTCAGGATCAACTGCAATCATTGAAATAAATGGATTAAGCAAAGTAAACTATGGTATTTCAAATTACTCCAAATTATAATTATAATTTCTGAGATAATTCTACACAAATGGCAAGAAACTATCAAAATTTCAATAAGTTTCTAAAGAAATTTCAATATCAAGTTATTTAGCTTATGGCCAAAACATTTGTTACATAACAAGTATCTTGATATACTGTATGCTCTTCCTTCATCTCCTCATTTTCAATGTTATCAATGAGAAAGCCAAATAATCATAATACTTGTAACTTTAAACTGTAATATTCTAGTATTGATAGAATAGCTAATTTTTCTTTCCTCTATATTAGATTTTTATCCCACTTTTATTTGTATCTTTACATATATTTATATATTTCATGCTTATAGACCACCATCTCCCTCAGTGAGGGACTCTGGGCAATGTACAGCCTATATACTCAGATGCTACCTTAACAGCTCTTAGCTCCTTGGTTAGGACTTGAACTGTTAAGTTTTTAAGTAGTCCCAGACTGTGAATTGAATTGAAGATTAAATCTTAAATAACAACAACAATATCCATCGGTGTTGACAAATTTGCCATCAGTCAATTGCAAAAGGCTGCTTTATTTGGAATAGCTTTCATCCTGTGATGATATCTGTAACACCATCAAACATCCACATCTGCCTATCCTACGTCCTTGGAAAGGATTCAATAGGTAGACAAAAATGCCAAACCCAGTCTGAATATCTGGCTGACTGCAATGAATCATAATAATAAAGTTGTGATTCCAAATTGAGAGCAGATAATTTAGTCTGGCTATTGTAAATAAAAAACAACAACCACATAAAGGAAAGTTGCACAGTAAACAACAGATATGGTTCCTATTTCAGGTAAACAGAGAAGTTTGTGGCGATTGTTATTCAATTTTATTAAAGGTCATTAATGATATGTGTGTAAGTGCCTTCAGGAAGCTAAAGGGGAAACAACCTCTTGGACTCGATGTAGAGCAGGGGTGTTGAGTGCCGCTGCAAACATGGCTGCCTGGAGTACCTGCCATGAAAGAAATGGAGAGGCAGAGCTAACAGCAGGATCAGAAACAGGACTTTGGCCAAGGCCCACAACATCCTCCAGGCAGCCTGGGGAGTTGGACGTAGGAAAGATCTGCACAAAAAGGGGAAAGAACAATATGTAAACAAAGGCACAAGAAGAGGATCAAATACAGCTGATGGTTCCTAGTGGAACAATGAAAAGGTGGATTTATTTTTTCTTCATTTTTTTTAACATTGATTTAATATTGGAATAATGCTATGAGGGAGCCATCTCTTTTTTTTAACCAATGAAATTGAAGAGTCATCACTTCTTCTAAATTATAGCCAATGGAGAGAAAAAAATGGTAAAGCTGCAATGTCTTGTTTTTTTAATCAGTTCAGTAGGAATTTTAAAAGGGGAGGGGATTACCAATCAGAATAACAGGCCACAACCAGAGCCAAAGCAGTGGGAGGAGCTGAAATCTAGAATGGGATTTCTTTATTTCCATCTGGTTTATTCATGGGAGATTAACAGCTTAAAGCTGCAATACAAAAAATGCCTAACAGTATTGGGATGGGGGGACAAAGTTTAGATTAATTAATATTCAAACACATTAAATTAAGCTGTATACATCATGTAATTCAGCTTTCAGTCTTCTACTAATCTGGTTAAAGCTCATTGTGTGAATACAGTCAATGCCCTTTCCTTTCTTTCCATCCCCCCACCTCCAACTCTTCTGCTTTTTGTCTACCTATTTTACAGTACCTGCATGTTTATTTATTTAGACTTCTTTGCCTGCCAACTTGCCAAGATGACTCTATACAGTTTACAGCTGTACAATTAAAATATTGTATAAAATGTTAAAGTGTTAATAAATCATTTCTCCAATAGTCCATCAGTCACTTACATGGATGAGCAGTATTCCTTAGAAGTAATTCTGTATAGTTCCAGATGTGGAAGTCTCTTCTGAGAGAATAGGAAAAATAAAATGTGAGTTACAAGAGTTCCACCAAGCACACTGTTAAGAATCCTATGCTCTCTTCCAAAAGCAGTCCTCAATTTATAACCATTTGTTTAACCACACTTCAAAGTTACGACTGCCACAGAAAAAGTGACACTCTGTCCTTAGAATGACAATTGTCTCCTCACTCCCACAGTTACAGAAATGCAATTTGAGCATTGGGCTACTGCTAGCATTTACATTTGTTGTAGAGTCTTGTGGTCACATGATCATGATTTGCAACTTCCCCAGCAGGCTTCTGACAAGCAGAGTCAATTGGAGAAGCTGGATTCGCTTAATGACTGCATGTTTCACTTAATGATCACGATTCAAAAACTGTTGTAAAATCAGGTACAGTCACATGGCGACTACATCGCTTGCCATCCCAATTATGGTCATAGGTTGAGGACTACCTGTAGTGGAGTGCAAAAAGGAGTATTCTTTGACAGTTTCCTTCCCCGTTAAGAAGCAAGAATAAACGGGGAAAAAGTGGCAAAGATGGAGGCCCTCCAAAGACAAGGATTTGCAGCTGTCCTGGGCTGGCTCTACAGCTGGGTGATCAAGTACAATTGCCAATCTTGTTGATACAGAATGGGACAACTCACCATGGTTAACTCGCTACAGGCCAACTCGCCATAGGACAATTCAACAATTCAATTTAATTATTTAAAATAATTAAAACAAATATTTTAATTTTTTGTCATTCACATTTCATTTTGCCCTTCTTTTTGCATCCTTTCTTTAATGATTCTGTTCCACCATTTCTTCAATATTAATGTAACTCTTGTCCCATGGTGAGTTATCCCGCAGCAAGTTGGCCATGGTGAATTGGTCATGGCAAGTTGTCCTAGACCCTCGTGGACGAGTATTAATTTGCAGCTCTGCTCCAACATACTTAAAATGATTGCAAACCCTATTTATAGAGGACATGTCAGAATTTCAGGGTTCCTGTTAATACAGATTCTTGCTTTATCCCATTGCCTCTTCACTCTTGAAATTGTGTTCAAGTGCCATCTTTTTTTCTTTAAAAAAAAGGAAGATGGCAGTGTTAGAGCCTCTTTCATAGTGACTATTCAGAGGGAAATAGCAAAGTATCTCAAGGCAGGGAACTAGTTGGAGAGGCCCTGGCCAAATCATCCAGAGTTTTGTATTTGGAAGAGGGTGGCATTAAGGACAATTGCAACCACCCAATCACATACTTCATACCATCTGGTCGCACACTTGTTCCTCCCAAAGAAAGCCTCCTGCCAAGGTCACCATTTCTCCAGAAAGTGCATCTTTCTGCAAACTAAAATAGAACACAGTAGTAAAAAGGCAGGCTATGTTTTCTGTGTGTATAACTGAAGCCTAGCAGAACAGGAGAGAATACAACTTGGACAGAATATCTTGGGACTTGCAACTCTGTAACTTATTCTTGCTTTACCCAACTTGCCTTCTGGGTCTTTTAAGCTGCAGATTAAACTAATTTTGAAGTCTCCAAAAATATCTCGTCTCTTATACATGTACGCGTGCGCGCACACGCGCACACACACACAAGCACACAATGTTTCTTGCAAATAAATGCAATTCCACTGTCAAATGTAGCAAACTCCAATAGTAATTCCAATCCAGGATGTTTTCAATGAGAACATGTGCTAAATTTTTATTTATTTCCAGCCTATGTACATTCCCAAGACCTATTTGTTGAGATACCCTCAAATGGATATTATTGCTATTCCTATTTTACAGATGAGGAACTGAGTCCAAGAAATTGTGACCATACTCCTTTTGGCCAAGATTTGGTCTAAGTCTTTGATGCTCAGCTCATTAACTGATCATCATAGCCAACTAAGAGGATTGATTAGGTCATCCTTACAGTGCTATTTCCTGTTGAACTTCCACCACATTGTCTTCCAAGAAGGTGATACTTCGGTGCAGTTCCTTCATTGATTTAGAAAGAAAATAACACTGCTTTAGTCTTTCATATTTTTCTTTATCTTAATTTTTTACACTAATTCAGTTAAGCTTCAGACTCTCCTGAAAGCCCTGAGATGGCAGGATATGGGAAGAGAGATTAATTTGAAGATCGCTAATCCTTAATAGTTTATATTGGATTGCTTTATATGCCATCTGATTCTAACTGAAGATAATCTAAACCTGAAATCAAAACTAGAAGAGGATTTTTCTAGGAATTTGGCAGACACAATTTTCATCATAATCTTCAACTTTTATCTGTTATTTCAGCACTTAGATTGCTGTGGCAATTACAGGTAATCCTAAACTTATGGTCTCAGTTGGGACCAGGATTGCTGTCATAATTGCTGTGGTCATAAAGCAAGATGTCACATCACCACAACAACATATGATAGCAATCCCAGCACTCCCCACTGAGTCATTAAACAGGAATTGCGGGTATTTAAGCAACTACCCACTCCAACTCAAGCCATTCCAGGCTTGGTCCCTCCAAGCCCTGAGCCTCTGTAAGGTAAGGAACAGGCTCCAACTCCCAACACAACTGTTCCCTCCCCCCATGTCTGTATTTTGGCCAACCTGCACTCTGCCTTCTGGGGTGGCACAAGTAGCCCCAGCATTGTGTGACTCTGGAGCTGCTAGCCCTGTCCTGGGAAGCCTCAGTTACCAGAGTCTGTCCCAGCACGCATTTGGTTGCCCAGCTGCCTGCTCTTCCAGTTCCCTGCACCAACCTTTCACTTTTTGCACCCAGCCACCACAGCTGAAGCAGAAGCACTTTGCTGCCTTTGCTATTTCCTTTTCAGACCTTTGGCCTGTTACCCCATGTGCCCCAGCTTCTCTGGTTTCCTAAACGTGGCTCCCAAGCCTGCCTTAATAGCACTAAGCCACAGCCTCTATGAAGCCCCAAGCAAGCTTTTGTTCACCCAGTTGTCTTCTCTGCCAGTTCCCCGCACCAACCATCTACCTTTTACACCCAGCCAAAGCAGAAGCGCCTATCTTTGCTGTCTTTTTTTTTTTTTTTGTACCAAGCTTCTCCAGTGTACATTTTCTAGGTCTGTGTCTTCTTTTAGAAAGCAGTGCAGTGCCCCGTTTGTTTCAGTGCTGATTCGCTTTTACTTTGTGATTCCCTTTGATCATGCATAGATTCTGTTGGCTTCATATATGTGACATCTCTGTTGCAGGCAACAAAGCCTAAAGGGAGTCCTACCTGGCTCTTCAGAGACAGCCCCTGGATTACAGTGCTCAGTTTCTCAATATGCTGCTGTTTCTAAAATGCCAAAAATCAGAAGACTTTTATTCTATTTCTATGTAGAAAAAAAAGAGAGCTGTCAACCTTGCATACTTTGAGGGAATGAACCTGGAGGTGCTTCTATGCTAAAAACTCATAATATTAATATATAATTACTCTTCTAGAAGCTGTAGGAAGAATTGCAATTGCTTTGTAAACAGGCTTGCTGTATTATACTTATTTAATGTTAATATATTATCAAAATATTAAAATACCTAGCTAACTACTAACCAGTTTGCTAAAATATAAATGACTGAAAAATATAGGTTTTGAAATCATAGTAACATATTTATGTTCTATTATTCTTTTATCAAAGTGGTACTTTGGGAATCATAGAATCTTTGAGTTGGAAGGGACTTTAGAAACTATATAGTCTGGCCCTCTGCCCAGTACAAGTTCCTCTAGAAATGCCACTGACACTATCCAGTCTTTGCTTAACAACATCTGGTAAAAAAACCTCAACCACACCATGGTAGCTTGTTCCATACAGTGAGGAGGTTGATCAGATATTAGGCGGACAAAGGCTCTTTGTCCAGGCTTTCTTGGGTTTGAAGGAGAGTGCATAATGAAAAGTGAACAGAGGGGAGGAAGGTATTATATTTTTTCTTTCATAATTCTAGAATTCCGAATGATCTGGTAAGCCTGAATGTTGAAGATGGAGAGGAAATCAGAACATGCAGTGATAGTTTCGACTGCTTTGAATGAATTTGAGACAACTTCATAGGGCCTGGGTGGTACTAGCAATTAGTTGTAATGGCTGTATAGTGTATAAATATGGGGTGCAGTAGGCCACTTAGTACCTGTTTCTAGGGAAAAGCAGTAGAAGAAGCTATTGCATTAATATTTGGGTTCCCAGAAGCATCAGGCTGGGCTTTGTGGGAAATTAACATTATATACTATCATTGTCTCCAATTCTTATATTCAATATTTCCACAAGGCTAGTTTTATTATGAATAAATGGACCTTTTAGTCTTAGAAGCTGCTCCTAAGCAATGACATATCTCTCAAATTAAAGTAAGGATCCAGGAAGTAGCAGCTGAGAGACGATTGAACAATAGCCCTGCCTGCTGAATAACATATATAGGTTGTGAACTTTGACAAAAGTGACTATTATAAAATAGAGAGCTGAAAAATAATCAATCCCCGCCTTGACTCACATTTCTCAGCCAAAGACCCATGATTAGCTTGCTGTCAAAAACAAAGGAGCTTTGAAACCAGAAATATATTTGATTTACCTGCCTGATCCTCTCATACTTTGTCTGCCACTTAGCTTCCCATTCGAACAAGTGCCTCTGTGTTGGTGGGAAAAAATTATAATAATATAGTTGCAACAACTTGCAGTCTTCAAATGCAAAGACACAGCCACAGCTATGAGCTGTCCCCTAAGATCTTGAATATCTTAGATTATTTCTGTCCCAAAGGTGGGACACAATTGTGGAGCTCCAGTTTCAATACAGTAGTTCTCTTTTGTCTTCAACAAGTAAGTAAGCTGGTGAGAAACTATATTCTCAGAACAGCAAGAATGCGTTCAAATACTTCACACATGAAATCTTGGAGAGATTTTTTTTCTTACCGGTAGTAGCAATAATTGCCCTTCTAAACACTGCTCTTTGCAAAGCAAAAATGTTCCACCTCAACAACACACTTTAGGCCATGCCATAATGTATTCTGCCTCAGTGCTTCACCCTACTTCTTAAAGTACTGAGGTGCAAATCTCTTCTTGATTGACAGCTCATATCAAAAGAAATGCCCAGGGACTACATTCTTAGAGAGCAGCAAAACAGGGCAGCCTCTCCAGTGCATAAAAGCAGAGGCTATTCACTTTGCAGTTTTGCCTCATAGCTTCATCAGAAAGAAGTGTCCTTTTAACTTTATATATTCCTAATAGGGACATATTCCATTATGATACTTTGGGGAACAGAAGGGAACCAACTAGGGCACAAAACCTCTGCTCCATGCTCAAAAAAAGCTCATTCCTTTCTCCCCGCCCATGAGGAGACATACAGAGATCTCCTATCTCCATTCAGATTTTTCCCACTTCCTGGTAAAGAACAGAGGAGGAATTAGCAGACCTCCCATTTCCCATGCTTTTCACTGCCCAACAGCTACAGCATCTAGTTGTAGGGAATATGACAGCAGTAGAGCACTATTAGTTTAATAACCTGCTTCATATGAAAATCCTCCCACCATAAATCTTACCTTGTCTTAATAAATCTGACAGCTGTAGCATGTGGCATGAAAAACAAATACATAAGTGTATAACTCCTCCTGTCTGTACAAAGTGGATCTTTTCTTGTGAAAGAGAAGGGACAGTTACTCAAAGAATCAGAACTATATTTAGTAAATAAGTGTGTGTGTGTGCATGCGCGCGCATGGGCTTGTGTGTGCATAAAATAAGTACACAAGATAACAAATCAATGCTTAGGATTTCTATTACTCTACTACCAAATTCTGTGATCATTTTACATTAGTTGTATTGATTTCCTAGTCTAGTAGGTCTATATAACAAATATATAAGGTATGGGAAAGTTACCTTCAGTTCATTGCCTTCTGATCTAAGTTCCTTCTGAACATCTTTGTTGTACTGCTCATCCAGCTGTTGCTTGAAGACCTGTATGTTATGATTGCAAAAAGAATCCAAAGTTTTCATAGCTGGGAAGAAGGCAGTGCTGTTATATGGGCTCACAGATAGATGGTTAGGAAGCAGGATAGTGGTTTCTTATTTGATCTTGCACACTTTTCCACATCATCTGCCCTCTCAGAGATGAGCCAAGAACAGATTCTCCTAAACCAGGGGTCTTTGAACTTGGTCCTTTTATGGCATGCTGGCTGAGGAATTCTGGGAGTTGAAGTCCACAAGTCATAAAAAGGCCAAGTTTGAAGATCCTGTCCTAGACTAACATGTCTTTTGTATCTGCTGAGGCTCTCACATTCTGAAAAATTAGCAAATGTAGTATCTTGTATCAAAGACAATTCTTAGTTCAGATGCCTGCTCCCCCATTTGTTTCAGAAAAGGGTCCCTCTAAACCAGAGCTGGCCAATCTGTGTCCAACTTAATATGGTTTGGGAGAATGAGAATAGCAGCGGAAGGAAAGAGATTTTCTAGATTTCTGAAATCAGCAAAGATCCTGAATCCTACGTAAGATAGGAAATTTAACCATATCTTTATAAATCTACCCTCTGTAGCTGATTATTTAGTCAGATTACTGCATTAGTTTTTTTGGTCTGAATTTTCAGACTCATTTGAATTAAATTTGAAGCAAGATTAGATTTATGGTGTCATACAGTTCCTATATGTGCAATCTCCATTATGTAATCACATCTTTGACCTGTGAAGAATTATGAAATGATGCTAGATAAGCAGCATATATCCAAAGATGTTTGGCTAAGTACAGTTCTGATATATTATCATGAGTTGGTATCTTTCTATTGACTTATTGAGTCTTGCTACATGCTGGAAATTGCCATCCAAGTAAATATTATTCCAAATTCAGAGTTTGCATTGCTGACTTATTCTCACCATTCTCACCAGGTTATAATTGGTTTCTTATTTAGCAGCTGGTGTTTTGCATTGATTTCTAAGGTTCTACCCATTCCCCCCTTCCCACCAAAAGGGGAAGCACTTCATTTATTTTTCCTGGCTTCCCATCCCTGCTTTTCCACCATTTCTATATATACCGTACTATCACTGCTACGTGGCAGCAACTAATCAAATTTAGCAGATCTTCAAATGTCATGCAGGGACAAATCTAGTTAATAATTGGATGGGAGACTAAGACTCTGAGTTGGGAAATTGGGAATCTTTTTTTTTTGAAGGAGGCAATAAGAAACCACTTCCATGAAACTGCTACAAAAGTTACATGGGTTTATCCCATAGGGTCACCAGGAGTCAAGTGGCAGGTACAATGCCCAATTTCCATTTCAGGTTGCAAATTAAGTGCTGCATATTCAAATATTGGTTAATGGAATTTGGCATATCTATGACATCAATTTATTTCATTTAGTATGGCACTGGTTTTTTTGCAAGTTTATGTTTTAAGACTTATTGTACTTGGAGCACAAAGTGATAACCTTAAGCCAAAGTTAATCACTTTATTTTATAGTCAATTGAAGTTAAGAATAAGAGCAGCAATCTTCTTGAACTCTGCCCTATCTCAAGTACTCACCTTTTTTTCCAGTTCTTTAACTATCTCAGCCATTTTCTGATTTTCCTTTTCCTGCAATTTAGCAAACAAATGGAACAGTCTAAGCCCTGCTACTCAGATTTTTTTGAACAATTTTAGTGTTGTATTGTTTTTCTTATCAGCACTATTAACATTTAGAAATTATACTGTGTAGCACCTTAGAATATTCAGCATGCTTTATGCAATTTGTGTAAAGCCAGTATTGTTATCTTGAAGACATGGGGACTACAGCTAAGATTGCTATTAATGAATTCAAACTTTTATTAAACTTAGCACTATTTTCTTGATCTGAATGGCCTTAATCTGAAATTCTCCAAAAAGGTAGAGTTTTTAAAAGAATCCAATCCCTATTGCATTTCGCACAGCAAACATACCAAAGGCAAGTTTCGGATTCTCATCAGCAGGCAAGTTTCAGATTCTCATCAGCAAGATGGCATGGCCAATGAGAAAGGAGTATCAAAACTCTTGTCCAAAATGTTTAGAAAGCACCAGAATGCCTATTTTTAAAGACACTTTTTATTTCTTCAAAATGTTACATATCAGATAGGATAATGAAAAACCACATACTGGAATGGATATTTCTCTAGACGTAATCAATTTATTCCAAGGTATTTAAAAAACGTTGTTTTAGAATGCCTAAATTTGAAGGAGAAAATGTATTATTGGTCATCAGAAATGAAGACTAAAAACAGAACATTGAAACAGCAATTACAAAAATTACAAACAAACAAACAACCTTTATTGGTTCCTGTTAATCTACAGAGCCATTCTAACACCAACTTCTTTCTCCCAGATTACAAATTGGCCAAAGTTTCTAGAACACCATGTCACATAACCAATTCTCTTATCTCCACCCTGAGGCATAAACACAATAGTATAAGGAAGGAAGGAGGGGAAGCTGAGGACCATGGGGAGAGAATGCAGAGCTCTTAAATTGGTCCCCTGAGGGGCTCACTTGTTTGTGGATATGCAGCTGGCGTTGACGACTTCGGTTCTGATACTCCTGCAGAACTTCCTGGATTTCTTCCAGCTCCTCTTGCAATGCTCGAGTTTTCTTCTCCAGGGACTTAAAACTGCAAAGGAGAAAAGGGAAGGTATCCTCACCATCTCCTATGCCAAAATTTAATCCCAGAAGCACCCTACACTTGCCAGCACACTGAGCTGAGCCTTCCTACTTCCTATCAGCTAACCTTTGCAAATCCTTGCAGTATTCTTTGGTTAAATCACCATGAAGAAAAACCTCTACAAAAATGGCTTTAAATTTAGCCATAACAGAATAACAGAGTTGGAAGGGACCTTGGAGAACTTCTAATCTAGTCCAACCCCCTGCCCAAGCATGAAACCCTATACTATTCCAGATAAGTGGCTGTCCAGTCTCTTTTTGAAAGCTTCAAGTGATGGAGCACCTACAACTTCTGAAGGCAATTGTTCTGTTAGGAAATTTCTCCTTAGTTCTAGATGGCTTCTCTCCTTGATTAGTTTCCATCCATTGCTTTTTGTCTTGCCTTCTGGTGCTTTGGAAAATGGATTGAACCTCTCTTCTTTGTGGCAGCCCCTCAAGTATTGGAACACTGCTATCATGTCACCCCTAGTTTTTCTTTTCACTAGACTAGACAAATCCAGTTCCTACAACCATTCTTCAAATGTTTTAACCTCCATCCCCTAATCATCTTTGTCCCTCTTTTCTATACTCTTTCCAGAATCTTTACATCTTTTTTATAATGTGGTGAGCAAAACTGGATGCAGTATTCTAAGTGTGGTCTTACTAAGATTTTATAAAGCAGAACTAATATTTCACATGATCTTGATTCTATCCCTGTTAATACAACCTAGAATTGTGTTGGCTTTTTTGACTGTTGCCACACACTGCTAGCTCATATTTAAGTGATTGTCTACTAGGGTTCCAAGATCCTTCTCACAGTTGTACCTGTACCTATACCTGTACAATTGATTTTTCTTTCCTAAGTGTAAAACCTTACTTTTCTCTACATTGAACAAATTTCAATGTATTTCTGGTTTTTGACCAAATAGAAAAATGGGAGGCTGAATTCTGAATAAATAATTTTCATGGGACCCCATTTTCTCTCCAGCTTTTTGAGGGATCAGCAACTGTCAGGAAAAATTGGGAAGAATCCCCATGACAGCCTCTCACCTCTTAGTCTGCAGCAAGGCACAAAGCTGGGACTGATGTCTTAACAGTGCTTCATATTCCTTCTGCCAGACTTCACCGTGAGCAAGTTCTTCATGGATCCATTCCTGTAGCCAAGCATTCTCATCTTCAAAGTTCCTGAGTTTGTAGGGGAGAAAATTGATGAGGAGTGAATTTGAGGCATTCTGGTAAATCAGAGAGGTTGCAGAAGTGATACTTCCTGTCCAACTGATAAGTGTGAAAAGCAAGAACTAGATGTTCCTCCAAAATTGATGAAAAAACAAGAAGAAAATAAGAATTGCTGCCAAGAGGCCTCCAGCAATATTAAAGGAGCTGTAGGAATGTCTGGCAAGTAGTAGTTATGTACTATACAGGACAACAGTCTCCCATATTCTTCATATGTCTGGGCTATAGGGTAGGTAGGGTGACAAGATGGAAATCTTTTCTTACAAAGAAAGACATCCAAACCTGGCTCCATTTTGTAAAATCTATATCAAGTCTGACAAAAGCATGTGGGAAAATGTGTTATAGTCTGAGGAGAGCAAGGTTGAATTTTTTTGGCCATAACCTCAAAAAGTATGTTTGGTGCAACAGCATGCATCACCAAAAGTACACCATACTCACAGTGAAGCATGGTAGCACCATTATGCTTTGGGGCTTTTCTTCAGCTGGAACTGGGGCTTTAGTCAAGGTGGAAGGAATTATGAATATGCCAAATATCAATTTTGGCACAAAACTTTCAGGCCTCTATTAAAATGCTGAAGATGAAGAATTTCACCTTTCAATATGAAAGCATGCCTCCAAATCAATAAAAGCATGGCTTTACCAGAAGCTGATCAAAGTTTTGGAATGGCCCAGCTAAAGCTTAGACCTGAATCCAATTGAACATCTATGGGATGACCTGAAGAGGGCTGTGCACAGATGACCTCACAATCAGACAGATTTGTAGTACTTTTGCAAGGAAGAGGGGCAAAGATTCCCAAGGCAAGATGTGCCAGGCTGATAGGCTCCTACTCCAAAAGACTGGATACTGTCATAAAATCAAAAGGTGTTTCAATAAAGTATTATTTAAAGTTTGCATTATTGTAAGTTTTTTATTTTTATTTCCACCCCCCTAAATGTCTTGGACATTTTTTGTACTCTTCTCCTGACTAATGCATTCCAGCAACGAGATCCCTTTAATGCTTTGTAAACATAGCAGATCATGACTTTTGCTGTAAGAGGCAACTGAGTAACTGTATAGGGCTTGATCAGTCACTTTAATGGATGGCAGGTGTGCACTGACTACTATTTAACATCAGTTTGAATGTGATTCACATTCATATTTATAAGAGGGTGTGCACACTTGTGCAACCATGTTATTGTAAGATTCCCCCCCCCCATTTTAATTGAATTGTACAATTTACAGTATATGTTAAAAGAGGGAAAAAATTCTGAAGTGATTTATCTTGGTTTGATTTTTACATCTCAAAAAACTTGCATTTCAACAGAGGTATGTACTTTTTATATCCAGAGTTCTTCCTAAAGCTGGATTTGTTTCTTCTTTTCTTATACACTATGGGAATATTCCTTCTCATACTCATTTAAAATTATCGCCAATCTTTTCTGTGGCTGAAAATTCAAGGTTCTGTGTTTATCTAAGCGTTTATCTGTATATAAATTGGTAAATACATCCTGTCTGCTCATTCAGGGAAACAGCTGATTATATAATGTGAATCAAGTCTCCCTTCCCATATTTCTAACATGATGTGTAGTGGGAGAAAAGCTTCTTTGGCTAAATAGGGACTAAGTGGAAACAAAGAGATTGTTTTATTGCTATTTGTCCAGGAGCTGAAGGCAGTATACATAGGACATCTCCCATTTTGTCATGAGTAAAGTGAGTTGAAAGTACTGTTGGCTTATTTGGTCAGCCAACTCCATGGCTGAATGGGAACCCAAACCTGAACCTGGATCTCTCTAATCCCAGTCTAGAATGGTATCCATCAAACAAAACTGGGTCTAGGCCCTTCTATCTCTATGAAAAGCCCCAAATGGTTCCACTACTGGTGATGGTATTGCTATTCCTGTAAGAGACAAGTGTAAATATTGTATCTAGTTTTACCTTCATTACCTCCTATTCAGTATGCTAAAGATGTCTGTTTTCTGTAACATATTTCCCATGGCCTGACAGATCCCATTTCACAATTAGCTCTTTTTCATAATCAGGCTGCAAAGAAAAGCTGTTAAAACACACCCAGGACTTCTTTGCTTGAGTTTGCTGCTTTGACTCAGTGCCATATTCATGTCCACAATTCCTTAGTTGGGCAATTTCTTAAAGAAAATTAATACATTTGCAAGCATGAACTGGCGACCCTGAAAAAGAAAATATCAAGCTATTCACGCATTTATAAATATTGAACCACTTTATCAGATGACACCCCAAAATTGCTGTTTCTGTGATCCAGTGCATACATAAAAACATGTTACAAAAATAACATTTGGAAGAATTGGCTTGATATATGTCATATTTTTGTATGGCCAATTTACATGTTTGTGTGTGTGTGTGTGAAACTGATACCTGCCACTCAGGGACAGATTCATCAGGACATCAGTTAGTGACCACCAAGCCAATTAAATAGACCTTCTAAGAGTAGCTCCCTAAGCCAGTTGCCATCACATAGGAACATGTTGCTCGGCAACCAACTGCCAACCATTACCATTCTACCTTCCAAATGCATCTCAAACATAGGGCTAGTTCCTCACATGCTGTAATCCCAGAACCTGGGATTGTCCTGGCAATAGCTTTTTCATTGGCTCCTTGGAAAATTGCCTCCGTCTCACATCCAGCAGACCACGAGTGACACAATTTTAGATAATTTTTATTGCCTCAGTGAACTTTCCCCTTTTAGCCCAGCACTCTAAGGCAGGCAAAATCTCTTAGGCTTTTTCACCTATTATCTTGGGGAGACATCTGGAAACTGCAGCAACAACTTTGTGGCATTTCTTCCAGAACTGTAGGATAAGCAATTTCATATTGAAGTGAGCCCCAATGACATGCCAAGGGACTCTAGGAATTTATCTCCACCCCATCCAAAAACCCGGGGCCCACGTGTGTTAACACCACCAGACTTCTCTTTAAGGAGAAAGATACAGATTGGTTGAGCTCCCTCATGGTAGCCTGCATTCTCCCATTGCAAAAACAAATCCAGAGAGAAAAGAAGTGGCAGACTGCTTGCTAAAATGTCTGTTCTCCTATCTCACTGACCAGGGGTATCCTTTCTTGGGTCTTTCCAGGAGCGAGAATATTAATGCTCATAACCACTGAGGAGGGGAAGAAAGGCAAGACCAGCCAGTATTTGGAGGTGCCCAAAAGTAATCTTTCGGTGATTATTCTGTTGTTGAGGAAAAGCTGAAATATTGGCTCAGCTGCAGCTTCTTCAAAATCATAGGAAAACCTATTTCCTCAAAAAAAAAAAAAAAAAAGGCTGCAGCTTTTCTTTGATACAAAGAATAAGACCTGTGGCAGCTCAGAACAGCCAGTAATTTTTGTTTCTTCTCAAAATTCCAGGTTTACGGATGATTGTTAGTTATCTTGGAGCTACATCTAAGCACTCAGATAACAGCTGAGACCTTTCCCAAATGTCTCTTGCTTCTCATACTGTATCAGCTGAATAGGAAGAGCAACTATACATTGCTGGATTCACGTAATACAACAGGCAATCATTTATTATGCATGGTTTATTGAATAAACTATACATAATATACCAAGCCATGACCATGGAAGTCATACCTACTGGGTTGTATAATATTATGCCAGAAATATGCAATTCATATTTTGACTTAGCATTGTGAACCCACAATTAAAGTAACAGAACCAAACCATTTGACATTGGATGGTGGCCTTTTAATAATCGCAAGATGTAGACCTTTCAGCAAGTCTAATTTGCATAAAAAAATTACACTCTTCAGCACACAACTGTTAAAAAAGGAAAGTTGTGTTCTCCTTCACATCATGGTTGTTCAGTTCAAAAGATACAAAAGCATAATAAAAAAGGAATAATTTGATACATGCAGATGTGTCCATTTTTCACCAATAAAACTATGCCAGATACAATAAAGGAACTCCTTTGTTCCCTTATTTTTTAGCCCAGGAAAAAGGACTACTCCATCAGCTCCTTCAACATTTGATCCTAATAGAAGATCAAAATAAATCTCATTTCCAGGATCTGCCAGTGAGGGAAACTTCAATGCCTTCATTTTAATACTGATAGCTATAGACCCTAGCCCTTATTCCAATTTCATGTATTCAGAAAATATATCTAAGAATGCATTAGACTAATTGCGTTGGCTTCACTGCTGCCTCAGATCCCTTTCTCATATCTCTGGCATTAAACCAAAGTAAATCATACCTACAGGAATGTTTTAGGCTATGGAAAAAGTGATCTCTTCTTAATGCAAGATCAATGAAATATAAAAGGTTCTTCTATAGCCTAGATGACAATAGCTTTGTGGTCTTAGAAATAACTTGAATGCTATTTAGTAGGAAGAGAAGAAAAAGATACAAGAATGCCCAATTTAGGTTTCAAAATATGGGTATCATGTTTTTTTTAGTAGTGATAGAATAACACAGCTAAAACCCTTCAGTCTGGGAGTCCAACTAGGTAACTAGTCTCCATTACATTCTCTTGGCTAATACCCCAAGGGACAAAGGCAGGTGTGCCTTCTTTGTAGGAAATGGAAACATGCAGAGATACCTCCCTCACCCCACAATCACTATCCCACTGTGAGGTTTCCTTATGAGTTAGAATATCTATTGCAATCCAAAATGTTTATTTGTCACACGTGTCTCTTCAAATGTAGAGAGAGGTGATCTGAACGTGAGAAAGCACGTTGACAGAGGTGACACTTGAATGGACGCTGTCCTGTGTGTTTACGATAATGGCGAGTCAGCTCATCTGAACGGGCAAATTTCCAACCACATCCTTCCCAAGTGCAGTGATATGGCTTCTCTCCTGTAAAACAGATAGTACCACTATGTCCTTTTGCTATCATTGGACCCAAAGAGGGTCATTATTTTAAGTTACACAGTTAACATTCATACAGAATTTTGAGGAAATAAGCAGCCCCAAATTACAGGATCTCCCACTTCCTCCTACCCCAACACAGGGCAAGGGGGCCAACCACATAGTGCAACATCCAAACTTTAGATATTCAGCAGACACAGCAGAAGACTCAACAGACGAGCAATTGCTAAGATCCCAGAGCAGAGGATAAAATGCCCCAAGAGCCAACGTACAGCTACACACAGCCTCTATATCTTTTTTTCTTACCTGTATGTGTGCGAAGGTGAGCCTTGAGATGGGAGCTCTTGGTGTATGTCTTCCCACAACTGGGATGACTGCAGATATGACTAGCAGGCCGCTTGTGGGACCATTGTTTGTGTCCTTTCTTAGGCTTGGCTATGGCTTCTCTAGTAGGTGACGGTGGTTTCCTGAAACCAAGGAGTGGCAAAGCATGGAGAACAGAATCTGTCTGGTACATTTGAACTCGGGCTTGATATGGGTTATGGGAGAAAGGATGGTAACCATTCAGCAGACTGCAGTGTGGCAGCTGGGAAGCCACTGCAGCTGGTGGAAACTGATTGTAAGAAGCATGTTTGCCTAGCAAGTGAGGACTTGGCTGTACATAGGCTTCACAGGTTACATGATAATATTGCCCGAGAGATTTTTGTCTGGGCTCCCTGGGCTGTTGCCCTGCTGCAACAAGAGACACAGGATCTCCCTGGGCAAAGTGTGGCAATTGATTGTTGGAAAATACTAGACTCTTATTGGGCTCTATTATATCCTGGGAATAACTGGCTGGGATCGGGGCACAGTTCACAGAGTTCTCTTTTAGCAGGAACTGGACTTCCGAGCTTGAGGAACCAGGAACTTCTGCAACCTTGAGGCTTCCTGGGAGCTTTTTGCTGACTTCCTCCTCAACTGACACTGTCTGACAGACAGCAGACACTGAGGTCTGGTCCTCTTGGTCAACTCGAGAAAGACTGGCATTTTGCCCTGAGGTAGAAAAATTTTTTAGGAGAAAGTCAAGGTCCCAATAGGCTTCCTCATGCTCCTGCTTGACATGTTGGATCCCTTCAGGTTGGTTTGACTCCAAGAACTCCAGAGATGGAGTTTCGGGGCAGTCTTCTGTCTTCCACCACTAGAAAGCAAGTAAATAGCTCATGAAATAAATTGCATTCCAGGTATGAAATGCAGGTAGAAGCTGGTGGGAAGTAAGCAGATTCTTCATACATTGTAGTAAGTGCCTTTCACTAATTGAAAGACAGAAGCAGGTTACAAATGTTCTGATGGATGAGCTTCAGAAACCAGGGCATAGGCTGAAGCCTGCCATCAAGGTAGAGATAAGAAGCCCATTATCACAAGACTGCATAAGTTTCTGCCTTACAGTTGGGAGAGGCTGAATGTTAGTTATCTCACCGGGCCTTAGAAACAGGCAACAGAACCATTTACTACTCAAGAGACTTTTTTTCAGGCTGGTTCTTAGCATCCTATGGTTATTCTACTCTAGATTTTCAAGGACTGCAGATTAGAAGAGTAGAATATCCAGCATTTATTCTTTGAAGACCATCATATCATTGTAAGGATTGAGTAAATACAGTAGAATAAAACTATTTATGATCTGTATATTATTATAACAGGGTAATTAATACAGAAGCAGCAATTTATTTCATTTCTTCCCAAAATTGGATCCGACACCATAAATACAGTATCTCCACTGCTTATATTCAGGCTCTGACCTGCAACTATAAAATTATGAGATGCTAGAAAGGAGAAATTAAAAACATGAACTCTATGCTATAAATGCAGATAAGACTAGGAAAACTTAGTATTAAAAGCTAATTAACATTATAAAACTATTTTGTGAATAAAAACTCTTTACATACTAAATATGATGCCAAAGTAACATATATATAACTCTTATTAAGGTTATGATTGGTAAAATATAGAGGACTAAAAAAATCAAGCAAAGAACATTTAAATAAGAAGAAAACACTTACTGGGACCCTAAAACTTAAAATAGTACTACTAATAAATAGTGTTTATTATTAATATTAATAGTGTTAATAATATTAGTTTCCTGTGTGAAGCAATGGCAACTAAAAGACAATCTGCAACTCCTCTAGGGATTATTACAGTTCCTCTACAATAAGAAAAGCAAATCAAACTGTTCATAGAACCAGGGATACTGCTACCAGTATTAACAAGTAGAATTATAGGAGCAGAGTGCAAGAGGCTATAGGAAAAAAAATCCAACAAATTTGTGACGTGGAGTTTCGGGTTTCTCCAGGTCAGAGGGACAGATTCCCATCCTATTTTTTGAATTCCTTGTTTTCCTGTTCTGTTTTTAAAATAAGATCAGCCTGAAGATGAATACTGCACACCACATGCCACATTTTACTGGACCTGAATATATATTTATCACTCAACTATTATTTTGTAAGCATGTAATATTTTTCTTTATGGCTAAACTACATTTTTTAAAATTAATAGTATGGTTACTGTACAAAAACATAACCATATGTATACAATTTACAATATAGCATTTCAATTAAGATATAACATCTATAATACAATGGCTTCTGCTTGGAATTTGGCCATTTTAAACTACACAATGGCTATGTTTTTTTTCTTGTGACTTCTGCTTTCCTAGTGGAACAAGACCCCTTTTCCTCCCTACCACCAGTAGAACCTTAATCCTACCACAATTAAGAGTCAAAGGACAGGTGATAATTGTTTGCAATTTAGGCAGACAGTATAAATGTCTCTTCTTCTATACAGTTTGTTCCAGTCAAAAACATGGAGAAACTGACTTTAAAAATAAGCTATGATACATAATCAATGTAAGACTAATAAAGCTATGCATGCATTGCAAGCTAGCATGAAGTGTGAATTCAGCTCTTACAATTAGCTTGTGGTTTAGCCAGTGTGAGGCTTAAAAGCATAGCACTGTACTCAGTTTAAATCATGATTTAATTATGAATAAATGTGTCTTACAAACAATAAATACGGGCAATGAGAGAAGGGCCATTTTGTCCCTTTCACATTGGTTACAGGATTATATCAATAGCTGTGATAATCTCCAGCTCCAGAAGACTTCAGGGAAGTTCCTTCTGAGAAGCATTATATCCACTGATTCTACCCCACTGATTAGACTTTAGCTCTGACTAGTTGTGTGGGTCATTTACCAGGTCTGCACACATACATCTCTTAATTTAAGGTGAGAAAAACATCCTAAAACTACATGACATTATCTCTCCCAGACACACTTATAATCATGAAATATTTACCTAACATGCAAACTTTCTACACATTTTTGGACTGAAGCTTGAACAAGCACAAGCACTCCAAAATCACCAACTTCTATTTATTTAATTAGCATTATATCCTGCCTTCCTTTCAGAAGGAAAACCTGGTGCCCAAAACTTTCTGTTCGACTACTTTCTTTATAATGGGGTAAGACCAAGAATGTCTGCTACTCTTTCCACCATCTAGCTAGGGGAACTCCTAAAATACAAAGGTTTACAATACTTTGCCAGATCTGTTCTGGAAAGGAACCTTGATACTGTTAAGAAACAGCCGTGGTCCAACTGGGAGCCAATACTTATTAGCACCTTTCCTCCCTTTAGACATTTTTAATTCTTACCAGAGGCCACCTTGAGCCAGCATCCCCCACAACGTCTCACCTGGAAACTTTCAGATTGTATATCCTGGAAGTGGTTAAACCCTCCCAGGATACCAGCTGGGGGTAACACAGCCTCCACAAAAGCCATGGCTTATAAAAAGCTATATTCCTGAAAGAAAAGAAAAAAATAATAAGGTAGTATCACATCTCTCAAATCTTTGCTTACTTCTAGCTACACACTTCTTCTTAGGTATAAAAATTTGCTGTTACTCTCTCATAAAAACGTCACCCCTTCCTTTCCTTATTCAAGAGCAAACCTTTTACTTTAGGTGTTACCATCAATATTTTTCTTCTTTTAATTCTTTCCTTCGTTTGTCAGTTTGAACAAGACAGAAGACTAAATGAAGCTACCTAAACCAATCAAAAGAAGGGGGTGTGACTAGTGAAGGAACAAGCTGCAGCTGGATTAGGATTAAACATAATCAACTTGTTTGCAGCACATTTATTAGTTACTTTCTTTAAATAAGAGAGATAAGGATGAATTCACAGTTCAGTCAGTAATCACCTTTCATTTATTTATATTTTATATATATTTATATAAATTATATATATAATCATAGGTTATTTATATGAATTTAGTTTATTTAGAAAATAGAATTATTACCAATAAAATATTATTTTACCCCTTGAAAGGAATAATGTGGACCAAATAGTTCTAATCTGGACTGTTGTTGAAGTAAAAAAAATAGAGCAAACTATAATATATGTTATATGCATGTTACAAATATAAGAACTAAAGGAAGGCATATAATTTGCAATTTTCTAACACTTTCAACAACCGAGGTTATTAGTAAAAATATTTTTCATAGCTATTTTATTGAAAGGGGGAGAGAAGATTGTTTAGTATCTAAAAACTACAATTTAAAACCCACCAGCAGTCATATGTACCTACTCAGAAGTAATTTGTATTAAATTTAGTTGGATTATATTCCAATAAAGATTATATAATTGAATCTGAAAGCCCTTTAAGACTTTGTGCAATACATAATGCAATTTTTAAAATATACCTCTAAATACCTCACTAACTTCCACAGGCTCTAATTACAGAAAGTTGATAAATAAAATTATAGAGTTTTGGGATGTCTCTAAGAAAACTATCTGCAGATCTAACAGGCAGTGAATCACCAGTTTTACATATGCAAATTTAAAGTAGTCTGGCTTACTGAGTTTTGAAAGAATTTTTCTATACCCTCTAGCTCAGTGGTTCTCAACCTTTTTAATGCCGTGACCCCCAACTGGTCGTAAGTCGAGGACTACCCAACCGGTCGTAAGTCGAGGACTTTCCCTGCCCGGGAGTACCGCACATGCATGGTGCCGCCCCCTGTGCCAGCCGAGGCGTAGCTGGCAAACGGCACAGACGGAGCAGGCCGACCACCGGCTGGGCCACCAGCTGGCCCAGCCCAAGGGAGGTAAGGCACCCGCCGGGCCCCACGCGTACCAGCAACCCTCACAATGCCCACCGGCCTCCCACCTCCCACTCCTGGCCCTCTTTTACTTACACTTTTAGTAGTTGCTCAGCAGGGAGGGGTGGAAGCTTCCAGACAGCTCGCCTTCGCTGCAGACAACTTGCAGCACCGTTTGCAGAATGGGACTTTTGGCGGGCTCAGCAGGGCAGAGACAGCCTGGACAATTCCTATTGGCTTTTGAAAGCCAATAGAATTAGACTCTATTCAAGAGAGTCTATTCTATTGGCTTTCAAAAGCCAATAGAATAAAAGGGAGTAGCACAGCTAAGGAAAAGGGGGAAAAAATGGCAGATTGCGTTGTTTAGTGACCCCCGTGAAATGGTTGTTCGACCCCAAATGGGGTCGCGACCCACAGGTTGAGAACCGCTCTTCTAGCTCAAAATACCATCAGGCTAAGGTCATGACTGAAAGGGAATCTTGAAGCAACATTCATAATATAGAAGGTGATACAGTATTGTATAAGAAATAAAAATACATACTCCATTGATTATAAAGGAAATGAACCTTCATAGCTCATATTGTGCACACTATCAGAAAAAGGCTACAGGCATGGTGGGGGGGAAGGGTGTGGAATTTTATTTGTAAAATCTCTACAATGGTAGATACTGTATCATAATCACAAAACACCCATTTCCCTGAAGCGGACTAATGAGTTCTTTTCCACTATTTCTCTTTGAAGCCCCCTAAGTGCTCCCTACCTCCCCAGTTTAGTCATTTTTCTGGATAAGTTACCATATTAAGTTTTCAAGAAAACCCAGCACTTAGGAGAGTTAATAAAACTAACTATTGGATTACAAACCTATGGCCCCCAGCCAAGATGGCCATTTACTGTACCTGTGTGCTTTACTACTTTTCATATGTTAAAAGTCTTTAGAAAAGAGTTGATTTCTTTTCACTGGTACATGGAGAGCAATTCTCAGGATATACGATCTTAATCCGTGCTTGCATATGGAAACTGAGAGATAATGGCTTCGTGACTAAGCATGCACTTGGAAGGAAGCCCTCAGTTCTTCTGACATGGCTGACTCTAATGATGCCAGAAGTAAATGGAGAAGTCTTCCGAAGTGTGTGGACTCTAACTTCATCTTGCTTTCCCCAGCCACACCAGCCTCCAGCTGATATTTTGGGCTCCAACTCTGCTCTGTAAGGACAGGACATCCAAAAGCGTGGGCAGCTTTCAGCTGGGCAAAAGCATAAATACAGATTGATAGCTTGCCTTGGTTTTGTATTAGGAGGTCTCAGGGGGTCTGGCAGCAGACTCTGTTCTGATACAGTATTGAGGCCTAACATTGTTTTGCCATTGAGAGGAGAGACACCTTAAAAAGAGGATTGCATGGCCCTTGCCAATGAGACTGAGAAGGAAAATCAGTCATGGAAGGAATAAAAGTCTTAAGGCAGGGGGCAGGCGTAGACTAGCAAACTAATGTGATTCATTTATGCTTTAGTATGAATGCAGAAACATGCAGGAACTGAGTAAACTATGGTTAGGCAAACTCTGTGAACACAGCAATTATATGAGGATGGAGAAAAGTTCCTAACTTCAAACATGCATGCTTGGGTTGAATTCTGTGTCTTTAATTATTTTGAAAGGATAAAATAAATGTGACCTGGCATAATACTAAAATGTGAAAATGTGGTTTGCCATTATATTAAAAGCTCAAATTGGGGGTGAAAAGATGAAGGGAAGAAGTGTTTATTTTATACAAGGTGCATGTATAACATTGATACTTTTGCAGGATGCAATCGGGGTCAGTCACTGGGACCAGAGGTTTAGTCTTCTGAGCTTTTGGACTCATGCTGGAGTCCTTCCTCAGAGAACTTCTCTCTAGCAGAGTGTATTATTACCCTGGAACACACACATTTCCCTTCATTCATTGATACTTTTCCTCTTTGGATATGTTGACTTGCCAGATTGTGAGAAAGATATTTAGATTTTAAAAATCATTACCTGAAAAATATGTCATTAACACAATGAATCAAATATAAGTCTAGATTTGGCCCAAACTGACCATTGTACAAAAAGGTTTCTACCCAAGAGAAACATAAAGAATGAAATGTGCTTATACTCTTTAGCAAGACCAGACTTGGAATAGTGCATCCAATTTTAGTTACCATAGTACAAAAAAGATATTGAGACTCTAGAAAGAGTACAGAGAAGAGCAACAAAGATGATTAGAGGGCTAGAGGCTAAAACACAGGAATAACAGTTGCAGGAACTGGGTATGTCTAATCTAATGAAAAGAAGGACTGGTTAATTGTTCTAACTGTCAGGAAGTTTCTCCTTAGTTCTAGGTTGCTTCTCTCTTTGGTTAGTTTCCACCTGTTGCTTCTTGACCTGCCTTCAAGCATTTTGAAAAATAGCTTGACTCCCTCTTCTTTGTGGCAGCCCCTGAGATTTTATCATGTCCCCCCCTTGTCCTTCTCTTTGTTAAACTAGACATAACCAATTCCAGCAACCATTCCTTATATGTTTTAGCTTCCAGTCCCCTAATCATCTTTGTTGCTCTTCTCTGTATAAAGCAATATAAAATCAGTGTAGAAGTGTGTAAAGGAGGAGGGGACTTTTTATCATGCATGGTGGATTTATGAAAAAGCAAAAAACATGGGTACAAATTCATACAATGATGCAAAAGATATTACAAATATTAATTCTGGAAATAAATGATTATCTCTGGATTTTATCAACAAGGAATTAGAAAAAACCATAGATAATTTATATTGTATACAGTAACTTGGCAAAATTATTGTATGCATAAAGTTGGAAAAGCAATGAAATGCCTACAGTGGAATACTGAATTACGAAATTAACTGAACTGTCAATGATGGCCAATTTTTCTAACCAGCAACAAAAAAAGGACAGAAAGTACAATTGTACATTTTTTCTTCTCTTCAATTTCTTTCTTTCCTATTTCCTATCTTTGTTTTATATATTTTATATGGTTTGTATATTCTACAACAATGAAATTTTCTAATTAAAAATATAAAAAGAAATTTGTGTTCAGATGACTGATCGGTAAAAAATATTTTATGTATAGCAGGAACCATGCCTATCTGTAAAAATATCTGCAGAATACCCTGTTTTTATTTTGCTTATCATATTTCACTTGAAGGACTTAAGATAGTGGTTCTCAACCTTTTTAATGCTGCGACCCCCCAATCGGTCATAAGTCGAGGACTACTCAACCGGTCGTAAGTCGAGAACTACTCAACTGGTGCAGCACCATTTGCAGAATGGGACTTTTGGCGGGCTCAGCAGGGCAGAGACAGCCTGGACAATTCCTATTGGCTTTTGAAAAGGCTATTGGCTATTCAAGAGAGTCTATTCTATTGCTTTCAAAAGCCAATAGAATAAAAGGGAGTAGCACAGCTAAGGAAAAGGGGAAAAAAATGGCAGATTGCGTTGTTTGGCGACCCCCGTGAAATGGTCGTTCGACCCCAAATGGGGTCCTGACCCACAGGTTGAGAATCACTGAGTTAAGAGAAAATACAATTTTGTAACCTCAGCATTACTGATAAAAAATTTGAGACTAGTGAAGTTTTTTGACAGAAAAATAGAAGGTAAGAATCTTGAATATTTGGAAAATTTCTTCTCTGTTTAAATATAATGTTTAATTTGTCATAAAAGAACTACTATGGGGTTGCACAGAAATAGGCCATCAGTTAGAATCAGCTTTACCTAATACAGGTAGTCCTCAACTTACGCAGTTAATTTAGAGACCACTTGAAATTACAATAGCACTGAAAAAAGTGACTTATTTTCACATGACTGTTGCAACATCCCCATGATCACATGATCAAAATTCAGATGCTTGGCAACTGACTCATATTTCTGACGGTTGCAGTGTCCCATGGTGATATGATCACCTTTTGTGACTTTCTGACAAGCAAAGTCAATGGGGAAGCCAGATTCATTTAACAACTATGTTACTAATTTAACAACTGCAGGGATTCACTTAACAACTGTGGCAAGAAAGGTCGTAGAATAGGGCAAAACTCAGAATAACTGTCTTGCTTAGCAACAGAAATTTTGGGCTCAATTGTGGTTGTAAGTCAAAAACTACCTGTAGTTAAGTTTCTTATTGAAATGAAATCAAACAAAAAATGAAAGTTAAGCTAATAAAGTTTCCTCTAGCAAATATCTAAAGCAACCTGCTCCAGTCTAGAGTTCATGGGTTTGTTAGGACTACAAGTACCAGAATTCGTAACCAGCATGGCTATTGTGTGCAGGCCGAGAATTCTGGCAGCTGTAGCCAAATTTCATCCAGAGAACCTTAGATGGCTATCCTGGTTAGATCTTTCTTCTGCTACACAGCATAGGCAAAAATTGCAGTTATAGGCCTCAGAAGGTCTTGTTGTAAACAATGTTTCTGAAATTCTCCTCTGAAGTTTCTCAGAATCAATCATGCATAAGTCTCAAGCATTCTGGGGCCAGACTCTCTGAGGCTATTGCATGTTTTAATCTTTTCTTTGAACTATGTCTCCACTAAAACAGTTATTAGTCTCTTTTTATACAGAATAAAATTGAGTAAAATACTGTAGTATTTTGACAGATCAATGTTTGTCTCCTCCCTCTCCTTCCTGCTTTGGTCACAGAGTAGTTGAGAACTGACTTAATTTCATGG
The DNA here is from genome assembly GCF_016545835.1 of Crotalus tigris. Lineage (NCBI taxonomy): Eukaryota > Metazoa > Chordata > Lepidosauria > Squamata > Viperidae > Crotalus > Crotalus tigris. The sequence goes on along the minus strand of NW_024096933.1, from coordinate 34,110 downwards.
TAACTGTGATAGCTTATGCCCTGCTCTGCATTGACTTTTTAAAAAACTATTATAGCAAATACTTTGGAACAAAGCCAAGGTCACATTGCACTAATTACCTTGGCTGGGAGTCATGAATATGAATGCATGGATAACCTTTATAATGAAAACAAAGGACAGCTCAACAGAGGCAGGATATTTTTATCCTGCATTGTTTGCTCTAATTCACTGCTTGGATTTTCATATCCCTTATCCCAAGCCTTTAAAAAGTTATCTGCATTTCAATTTAAAGCACATTTATGCCTTTAAGTAAGTGCTGATGTATGATCCTAAATCAAAAGAAGTCACAAAACAGATTTGTGCAGCATTAAGCTAGATCAGCATTTTTCAAATATGGCAACTTTTAAGATGTGTGGACTCTCCCAGAAAGGAGATAAACACAACATAATATACCAGAGTCTTCATCTCCACATATCTGTATAATCCCCTTTTTAAACAATTTCAGCTAGGGCCATTATCAGTACTTGAGGTTACAAATTCCATATGGTTAATTGTGTATGGTAAAAGAAGCTGCTATTTTGTTTTGTAATTTATACAGGATCCCTGCCAGATCTTTTGGAACAAGCAAAAATAATTGAAGACAGGCAGTCCTGCAAGTAACCCAAACCTATGCCATGACAGACTTTACAGACAATAAGTAGTACCTTGAATTGCAAGATATCCACTGGAAGAAGTCATCTGATGGCCTCATGTAGATGTTATGGAGTGGACCTGTCCTCCCCTTTTCCAACACTGATTGGATCTGGCCCTTGAAAAGGAGAAGGATCATAACACTGTGCCTTCAACTCCTAACCTCCTGAACCTGTCCAGAAGGATATCATCAACCAAAAGTAACCAAAAGCTATTGAGAGATAAAGGAGGGCTAGGAAACATACACCCCCTATCACCAGGTCTCTTCAGAAGTCATCAAGTGTGACCAATTATATTCTAGCTCTATAATCAGCTCTGAGCCCTGACTGAATGGGGTCCAGATATATTCTTTCCCTCATGGCCTTCAGAATCTGCAGCCCAACCAGTTTCTCAACAACCCTATCTAAGGGGAAGTTGGAAGCAGGACAAAAATTGTCTAATATTGCAGGTCCAATTGAGGAGCCCCCTTAAATACAGGTGAACTACCACCTATGTACATGCAGGTAGAACCACCTCTGAATTCACCATTGCTTACCAGGGGTTCTCAACCTTGGCAACTTTAAGACTTGTGGACTTCAATTCCCAGAATTCCTCAGCCAGCACTGGCTGAGGAATTCTGGGGGTTGAAGTACACAAGTCTTAAAGTTGCCAAGGTTGAGAATCCCTGGCTTAGACCCAACTACATGTTGTCTCTCAGAATGTCCTAACCAGCCAAAAGGGACATAGACCTACACAACAAATCACTGAAATAACAGCCCCAAGAATCCTGTCTCTTTTCTCAAGACCAAGACCCTCAAATACAATGCAGATTACCAGGCTTCAATCAATTCCACTAAAAGTGTCCAGTTCAGAGGAGATCGCAGTGATTTTAATCAATAGATACGTGAGAGCATTCTCCATATTGGCCCCCACAAGCATTTGCCTCTCCCCTCCTTTCCAAGAGGGACTAGGTCACCCTAAAGAGCAACCAATCTGCAGACATGATAAGTATGGAGAAATAATTACATTTTGTTGTTCTTATTGTCATGAGTTAATATTTAAGGAATCTTCATGCTACCTAAAGGCCCTGTTTATAGTACACTACCTGGCTGATGGCCTGAGTATCATCTAACTTGTGGTAAAAAAACAAAAGAAGTACTGTAGACTCAGGAAACAATGGGTAAAGAAGGAATGTGGACTGTGTTGGGAGGAATTCCCCCGTTCGGTTCTTCCAGCCGGGATTCTCCTTGACAGCGCAGTGCAGAAGAAATAGATCGTGAAGCCAGCTACCAGAAAGAGGTTTTATTTCGAGGATCAGCGTTGAGTGACAATTCAGCTCGAGTCCCCGGCTAGCTAGACAGAGTGATCTTTAAACAGGGGTTTTTATACCCTTTTGTGGTTTCCAAACTTGTCATTTCTGATTGGTAACAAACTTACCATTTCTAAGTGGTGAGTTAAAATTTGTCTTTCTTGATTTGCTGGTTTGTGACTATTGTTAGTTCCTTTTTCGTGCCTAAAAGGTGTTAATTACTTTTATTGTTGTGTCCTGATTGCTGCTAGCTGGTTCCTCATTGTGTGTGTCAAGTGTTTGCTGTTTTAGCCTCAGGCTGCTGTTGACCCAGTTTAGTTGGGGTGTTCCTAGATTATTTCTTAGTTGGGCTGGGGAGGGGGTGAGTACAAAAAATGTATTATAACAGCACAAAAGGAATATGGTCTGGTTTGGTCATCTAGACAGAATAAAGACCAAACTGCAAACAAATGTAAGAAGAGTAAATAAATAGAGAAATGATGGGAACCTTCAGAAAGTCATGGCTGGATGAGGTTAGTGAAATCCTCAAAATTTAACAAATAGTGTTGCTGTAAATTAGGATCTAAATAGATCACTTCCCTTATGTATGAATATTTTCCACTTTAACATACATCAGTTTTTAACTATTAAAATTAAATGTAAAATTAAATATTTTAAAAAGTGGCTTTGTACTCTAACTCTGGAATTTGAACCAACAAATCTTTTCCTATAGAGAGTTTTAAAAGGGGGAATGCTCTGTTCCCCCTTATTGCTTAGCAAAGTAAATAAAACAGATTAGGCAGGGAGCTTTAATTGTCCCTAACTCTTGCACAATATTCCTGATTTAGGTATAAAAAAGAAATCTAGAGAAATATGTACACTACTTATATAAAAAGGGAAAAGGCAAACAACATCCACCGTGGAGAACTTACTGGAAGGTTCTAAGCATTTATCTCTATTGAGTTGTTTGTTTGAATTGCAAAAATAACTTTAAAAAAGGCATCTGTTTTATTCATGAGCCATTTTTTTTACATCTTGCCCTGCATGCATAGACTAAAAGTAACCATAAACATGGAATACTATAATAGTAGAAGGGTGTCTATGCTTAAGGAATCCATTTTAACAGTTCTTTTGTGCATTCACACTAGAAGCACAGTACGAGGAGACCACCTAATTTTTACAGGCTGAGCACACACAATACCGGTAAGTAACCAGTTTTTTTCGTAACTTGGAAGGGGGGAGGAGGTTGAGGAAAACGATCGGCCACCTCCTGGCGGCTTCCAATGGGGAGGTGGAAAGAAGGCGGAGCCAACCCAGCTGCAACCAGCAAAATTAGGCATGGATAAAACTGGAGATGTTGTGAAATGCAAACTTTACAATGAAGACAAACAACGGTTTCTGGCACTTTCAGAGGCACTTTGCCAGCAATGACGCATGCTCAAAGGCATTTGCCCATAAGGAATGAACCAGCCCTTAAAAATGCGAAAGGGCTCAGGTTAATGTGAAAGCTCAGGCTACCATTCCACCTTTATTAAAGGATAAAGTGTTCGAGAGAGCCAGTTTGGTGCAATAGTTAAGGCACCAGGCTAGAATCCGAGAGACCCAGAGTTGTAGTTCTGCTTGAGGCATAAAGCCAGCGTGACTTTGGGCTAGTTATTTTCTCTAAGCCCTAACTGCAAGGACTAGCCCAGGCAGTCGCCAAAGTCAATAATGACTCGAAGGCATTCACCCACCCCCATATTGTCTGTGAACCAAGATCTCCACACTATGCAAAGAAACACTCCTTTAAGCTGCATAGCTATTACCAAGATTGATGCCCAGCGAGAAAAGGTACATTTTTTGAAACTTTTGAAAGGTGTTATATGTGTGTTAAATAAGGCAAACCAGCAAAATAATAAACAGCAATACAGACTGGGTGAAAAAAAACTGTCAAGTAACGGTGAGACAAATGTATGAAACGTTCACATCAGCAAAACCCCAGCGCTTGCCGCCTGAGCCGCTTCGGGATTCCTCCCTCCCCTCCTTTTCCCAGCCGCCGAGCCCCCCCCCCCGCCGCCGCCGCGTGCGTCGTGGCCACACGCCTCCTCTGCCTGGCCAATGGGCGAGGAGCGCGTCGCCTCGCGCTGCTAAGAAGGAAGGGCAGGCGAAGTCCATTAGCCTAAGGAGGGGCCGTGGTGAACTCGGGAGGAGACGTCACGTCACCTGCCGGCCTGTCAGTCTTCCGCGAAAAAGCTGGAAGCAAACCGTGAAGAAGCAAAGCCTCGATCGGCCCCACTCTCGGTCAGTATTCTTTTAAAGTACGGGTTGAAGTGCTGACCCTGAAATCAGTGGCGCTCCCAGCACTTGTTTGTATACAGGAGCGGGGAAATCCCTGACGGGTCCCTTCTCTTTTCCCCCTGATGGAGAATAGGCGCCTATAATAACCCCGTCCCCCAGAAGAAAACACACGAGTTGTGTTTTCTGCTCTGCAGAGCGCTAGGCCCTTCCCGCAAAGTTGGATAGGATTCATGTAAGTGGGCCTCGCATATCCTCTGTTTTCCTAATTTACACCTGGTCCATGGTGTACTGCTTGAATACCTTTTCCCATTTTCCCCCTCACTTTATTTGACTGTTTCTTTAATCCTAGGGACTGTTCCTTGTTTATTTAGTATGTGGTGCTTTAGTTTAATTCTTGCTTCTGTGTTATAAATAAAACTGAACTGAGTTATGGGTATCATCATTCTTCTATTCCAGCATTTTTTGGGGGGGGAGAAGGAGGACAATTGCACTTAGTTGAACACTCCAGTGATTTTCACGACTTAAAAGCTTACAATTTTCTCCATTTGACCTTTTCCAGGATTTATCCTCCATGGCGCTAAGGTTACCTAGCAGACTATTTCTGCAATGCAGAGGCAGTGTCACAAACTTCTGTGATACTCGAGCACAGAGCACAAGTGCACCTGTGCCAAAAGGTCAGTGACTGATTTTTGCTATCAGGTGAGGGTAGAGATAGTAGGGCCACAGCTAAGAGACAAATAAACCTATTTAGGATTCTTGGACTTTATGGAGAAGGAGCACAAAAGAAACAGTTGGATTGAGAAATGGGCTTATTTTGTCATTTGTGTTACAGAAAAAGAAGGGAAGCCTTTGGTAAATGGATCAAAAGGTAAACAGATTCTCCTTTCTTGCCAGTTGTGATTTAGAGCTGCATATCTGAGCTCATAATTTCCAATCACTCTTGAAACTTCATTCCTCCTAATTCATAGATCCTTACATTGAGAAAAATTGGAAATCTATTTGCTCTTGTTGTATAAGATACACAATCTGTTAATTCCTTTTCATTAATTTGGTGGGTCTGAGGAAGGATGTGAGTGTCCAAGGATCTATGCATCTAATAGATATAGATTAGATTTTGATTAGATAACTAAAATATTTTATTCCCTCAAAAATTGGTCCTGGATATTCTGTTCTAGAAGATACAAATCATTACTGCCACTATCACAATTGATAATTTTGTATATGTGTGTTCCCAGAAATAAGGCCCACCAAGCTGTCAACCTCAGTGTATAAATAACAATTATAGTTATAGAATATAACTCCGACCTGTATATTTCAGAACCATATGGTATAATAATTAAGGTGTAGACTTGGACTAAAAATGCATAGATTTGCAGACAGAGATTTACACAGGTTTGCATGTGCCAATTACACAACTTTTCGATGGCATTCATGTTACTGTCTGTTGGGAGAATTGTTGGACTATGTACTCCAATTACTTCAGCAGACCTTATATGGTACCTTTCATACTGGTGAGGGAATTTCTTTATCAGTCCTTTTATTCTTCAGGCTAGTTCTAGCTTTCTTCTTCCAGTTCCAAAAGCCCAGTTTGACTGGCGTGATGCCCTACAATTAGAAAGACTCCTGACTCAGGAGGAAATAATGATGCGGGACTCATTTCGTGCCTATTGCCAAGAAAAGTTGATGCCCAGGATCCTTATGGCCAATCGAAATGAAGGTAACTTTGTATTAACAATGTGGTGTTCTTCATACTTTGAGGCTTTGAGCTTCTACAGTCCCTTGGAACTGCTGGCTGGGCTGAGGCTGATGGGAATTGAAATTCAAAACATATGTAGGGCAGTAGATTGCCTATTATTGCTTTACATAACATGACATTCACCCTTTAGAAATAGAGAATCTCCTGTTTGGCATTTGCTGAATGTACCAATACATTAAATAGCTAAGTTACTTATTCAGTGACTTGGATGGCAGTACTATTGTTTTGGATAAATGTCTATGGAGATTCTCAGTCATCCTGGTCATAGTTATCTCAAAGGTGCTTTTTCACTAGGCAACTGAACCCTTATGTAGCCATATTTATCTGTACAAACCTTCAATGTATTTAAAATAGGTAGTTGTGAGGCAGAGGTCCAGCATGGCACATATGTGGTCTGGGCTGAGGTTCATTCTGTCACCTAAGGTGCTGTCTACAAGAGCACAAAATGGGAGTTATCAGAACCCTGGACCACCAAACTGAAGGTCTGCCTACCAGCAAAGATGAGAAAGAAAAAGAACTAAAAGACACCAAGGAAGCCCGCAGAACGTGTGGCTATCCCAAGTGGGCCTGCATCAAATCCCAAAGAAGACCCAGCAGATGCTTCTCCTTACAGACAAAGAAGAAAACAATAAACGAAACAACGTTGTCATTCCATACATTGCAGGAATATCAGAAAAGCTCTGGAGGATTTTCAGCTAACACAACATACGTGCACACTTCAAACCCACAAAAACAAAACAACCACTTCAAAAATGTATGGCACAACATTGGAGAACAAACCCATCAGGACAAGATTCAGCAGTCCATCTCATTTAAAAGACAAAGGCCACTCTTTCAAAGACATTTTGCTCAGAGAGAACCACTGGTTTGAAAGAGGAGTCAAAGGGGTCAAAGAGGCCATCTATGTCAAAATTGAACAGCCCTCTCTCAACAGAGGAAGAGGGATACGACATCTATCTTCATTCTACAACACAGTCCTTTCAGCAATTCCAAGAAGCTCCATACTCATTTGTACTACTCGGGTGACTCTGGTGACACATAAATCTCCAGGTGGCCTCAATGATTCTCTAAAAGAATGCAAATGACCAGCTATCTGCAAGGAGTATAAATCCTTCCATTCCCCACTATCTAGTCCAGTGGTTCTCAACATGTGGGTTGGGACCCCATTTGGGGTCGAACGACCATTTCACGGGGGTCGCCAAACAACGCAATCCGCCATTTTTTTCCTCTTTTCCTTAGCTGTGCTACTCCCTTTTATTCTATTGGCTTTTGAAAGCCAATAGAATAGACTCTCTTGAATAGAGTCTAATTCGATTGGCTTTCAAAAGCCAATAGAAATTGTCCAGGCTGTCTCTGCCCTGCTGAGCCCGCCAAAAGTCCCATTCTGCAAACGGTGCTGCACTAGTTGAGTAGTCCTCGACTTACAACCGGTTGAGTAGTCCTCGACTTATGACCGGTTGGGGGTTGCGGCATTAAAAAGGTTGAGAACCACTGATCTAGTCAGAGCTGGAGAAGCTTCTTGGATGAGAAGTGAAATGTTTTCGAAGAAAAACAAAGTCCATTTGCCTCGTGAAAAGGCACCTTTGGGATCAATTTTCAAAAGGGAGTGACAGTATCTCTGAGTTAAGTGTACTTTGATTTCCTTTCAGATATTCATGTTCTCAGAAAATGACACCTATCTAGGTATCAGAAATGAAAATATATGTGGGTATAAATCAATGAGAGCCAGTTTGGTGTAATGATGAAAGACACCAGGAGATCCTGCCTTATTTTTATCTTGTCTTAAGCATAAAGTAAGCTTAGTGGTTTTGGGCTATTCTCTCACACTCAGTCCTAGGAAGATGATGAAAGCAAACCATTTCTGAAAATTTTGCCAAGAAAGCTGCATGAACTAATGTAGACTTAGGAGTCAAGACTCACTTGAAAGAATATACATTTTGTCTGTGTTATTTCATATACAATCTTACCTGCCCTTAGAGCTGTGGTGACATAGTGATTAGAATGCAGTAAAGGTAGGGATCCCTGCAGATTTTACTGTAGGGGTGGTGACTGTAGGGGTTGTTGCTGACTGTAGGGGTGGTGCTCATCTCCATTTCTTGGCCATTAAGCTAGCGCTGTCCAAAGACATTTCCATGGTCATGTGGCTAGTATGATGTCATGAAGCACTGTTACTTTCCCACTGAAGTGGTACCTATTTATCTACTTGCATTTGCATGCTTTCAAATTGCTAGGTTAGCAGGAGCTGGAGCAAGGATGGGAGCTCACCTCATGTGGCACTCAGATGTTGAACCTGAGCTGTCGGCTTTCTAGCTGACAAGCCCAGTGTCTTAACCGTTGAGCCACCATACTGCCCTAGAATGCAGGATTGCAGGCTAACTCTGCCCATAGCCTGGAGTTCAATCCTGATTGGCTCAAGGTTGACTCAGCCTTCCATCCTTCTGAGGTTGGTAAAATAAGGATCCAGATTGTTGGGGGCAATATACTGACTCTATAAAATGGTTAGAAAGTGCTATAAAGCACTATGAAATGGTATTCCCAAGTGGTATTTCACAAGGCAACTGGACTTTCTTGTTTTTCTTTGAAGGCGTTTTGCTTCTTATTCAAGAAGCTTCTTCAGCTCTATCTGAATGGTGGGGGAATGGAAGGATTTATACTCCTTGCAGACAGCAAATGAATGCAAATGACCAGCTGTCTGCAAGGAGTACAAATCCTTCCATTCTCCACCATCCAGTCAGAGCTGAAGAAGCTTTTTGGAAGAGAAGCGAAACATCTTCAACAAAAAACGAAGTCCAGTTGCCTTTGGGACAACCATCATCTGGATGACTGAGAATCTCCATAGACATATGAAGTGGTATGTAAGTCTAAGTGCTATTGCTATTAAAATGGAATACTGTTTTTAATGTAAATTCAGTAATTGCTGACTTTGGGGCTCTAGTAATGATCAAAGTTACTTGTCAGTATTATAACATGTCTCTATATTGCATACCAGGCTTCTGAGAAATATAGAAATATAGATACTTTATGCATATTTCTTACAGTAGGTTTTGCTTATAATGTTATAAATTACATTCTTTTATTATCTTCTATTTTCATTCTAGTCTTTCACCGGGAAATTGTGTCAGAGATGGGGACTCTTGGTGTCTTGGGCCCAACCATCAAAGGTATTGTTAAACATTTTTCATGACGTGGGTGAGCCCATTATATCTGTAGCAGAAATGGAGGGTTTTTCAGAACTTTTTCATGTTTCTTGGGAGGAGAAGTTCAAAATTTATCATGTCTCCATTTCAGCTGTAGTTTAAGTATTTGATAAATCATCTCCATCACCTTCTAGGTATTTGTATACCTCTTTTATTTGACTGATCAGTTCTTTGTTTCTGCTGGTTTGCATTTGTATTCAGTCAGTGACTTCAAAGTTTTATCTACAATTTAATTTATTATTTAATATTTTTTATTTGTCCTATAAGAGAAATATAGTTAAAATCAATGAATGAAAGAATATGGGAAGTATATTTTGAAGTGTTTTGAAAAGTAACAATATGATGTATTTTGGTTGTGCTACTAGTCTGGTTGTGGCTTATCTTGCAGAATTAAATATTAGATTTTGTTTTTAAATGCCCTGTTATGAATTGTGAAATGCTTGACTACAAAAATTAAAATACAAACTTTTAAAATCCAGATTTAGAAATTGCCAATCATTTATCATATTTGAAATATTAGGGTTTCTAGTTTTAGAGACTTAGTAAAACTTGATTTTAGTTTATATTAGGAACTTTGAAGCTGTAACAATTACCTTATATCTGTAAGATATAAAATACATTTTGAGGCTTCTTGGAGTATTAGGACACTACTCTGCTAAAATAAATTATTCCCTTTATTTTCTTGTTTCTTTCTAAATATTTGGCAGATAGGATCTTTCAGGAGAGTTAGCTCAGAGGGTTACAACTGATTTCTTGACACAGATGGGTTTATGATTAATTCTCCATTCTTTTGCCTTAGGTTATGGCTGTGCGGGGACCACTTATGTTGCATATGGACTCCTGGCCAGGGAGATTGAGAGGGTAGACAGTGGTTATCGGTCAGTCATGAGTGTTCAGTCATCTTTGGTGATGCATCCTATATATGCATATGGGACAGAAGAGCAAAAGCAGAAATATTTGCCAGGCCTGGGTGAGTTAATTTATTTATTTATTTAATTTTATTTATATGCCGCCAAATCCCAAGGGACTCAGGGCGGCATACAAAATTAAAACAATAATCTAACAATAAAATAATACAATCATACAGCGTGTCCGATCATATCCCCCCCCCCGGGGATATCAGCCCCAGGCCTGCCGGAACAGGAGAGTTTTAACAGCTTTCTTAAAGGCCGGCAGGGTGGGAGTAGTTCGAACCTCGGGGGGAAGTTGATTCCACCAGGTCGGAGCCACCACAGAAAAGTCCCTTCCCCAAGGCCCCGCCAGCCGACATTGTCTGACCGACGGGACCTGAAGGAGGCCCAATCTATGGGACCTCACCGGTCTCTGGGAACTGTGCGGCAGTATGCGGTCCTGTAAGTAACCTGGCCCTATGCCATGAAGGGCTTTAAAGGTGATAACCAACACCTTGAATTGCGTCCGGAGACCCACAGGAAGCCAGTGCAGCTCGCAGAAGATAGGTGACACGTGGGCGTACCTTGGCGCGCCCACAATCGCTCTCGCGGCTGCATTCTGAACCAACTGTAGCCTCCGAACGCTCTTCAAGGGTAGCCCCATGTAGAGCGCGTTACAGTAATCCAGTCTTGAGGTGACAAGGGCATGAGTGACCGTGAGTAAAGCCTCCCGGTCCAAATAAGGCCGCAACTGGTGCACCAGGCGAACCTGGGCAAAGGTCCCCCTGGCCACAGCTGATAGATGTTGTTCCAAATTTAGCTGTGAGTCCAGGAGGACACCCAAGTTGCGTGCCTGCATTGAGGGAGGTAAATTTGCCCCCCCCCCCCGGACTAATGATGAACCATACTGATGATACCTCACCCCATGTCGCCGAATGATCTCATCCAGCGGTTTCATGTAGATGTTAAAAAGGAGGGGGGACAGGACCGAGCCCTGAGGCACTCCATGATCGAGGCGCCTAGGGGTCGATCTCTGTCCACCCGCCAACACCGACTGCGACCTGTCAGACAGGAGGAGAACCACCGCAATACGGTGCCGCCCACCCCCACCTCTCCGAGACGACGCAGAAGGATACCATGGTCGATGGTATCGAAAGCCGCTGAGAGGTCAAGAACCACCAGGATAGAGGAATGACCCCTATCCCGGGCTCGCCAGAGGTCATCGGTCAGTGCGACCAAAGCAGTCTCAGTGCTGTAGCCGGGCCTGAAACCAGATTGAAAAGGGTCCAGATAATTAGTTTCATCCAAGGATCGCAAGAGTTGGGACGCCACCACCTTCTCTACAACCTTCCCCACAAAGGGGAGGTTGGAGACAGGACGAAAGTTCTTCAAAACAGCTGGGTCCAGGGAAGGCTTCTTGAGGAGGGGCCTCACCACCGCTTCCTTTAAAGGTTGCGGGAAAGACCCCTCCATCAAGGAGGCGTTGATTATCGCCTGGAGCCAGCCTCGTGTCACCTCCCTACTGGCAGAAACCAGCCAGGAGGGGCACGGGTCCAATAAACAGGTGGCGGCATTCATTGCCCTCACGGCCTTGTCCACTTCATCAGGGGTCACAGGCTCAAACTCGCTCCAGATAACATGACTAAGACCAGCCCCCGGCAACTCGGCTGGCACTGCCCAGTCAGAGTCCAGGTCTCTCTAAATCTGAGCGATTTTGTCCGAAAGAAACTGAACAAACTCCTCAGCTCTCCCCTTCAAGGGTTCCTCCGCCTCTTCCACTTTAAGAAGGGAGCGGGTCACCCTAAACAAGGCGGCCGGGCGAGATTCTGCGGATGCAATAAGTGCAGAAAAGTGAACATGCTTTGCCGCCCTTATCGCCACTAAATAAGTCCTAAGATAGGCTTTTAATAGTGATCGGTCAGATTCAGAGTTACTGGCCCTCCAATGTCGCTCTAGACGTCTCTTGTGGCGCTTCATCTCCCGGAGCTCCTCAGTAAACCAAGGTGCCCTCCGGGGACCACCACCACAGAGAGGTTGCAAAGGCGCAATTCGATCCAGGGCCCCGGATGCCGCTTCATTCCAGGCCGCAACCAGGGACCCGGATGAGTTGTGGACAAGGGAGTCAGGTATTTCCCCAATCTCCTCCTGGAACTGATCTGGGTCCATTAGGCGCCTGGGGCAGAACCAACTAGTCGGCTCCCTCTGCCTGCGATGGGGGAGTGATGCTCTGAAGTCCAGCCTCAATAGGAAATTATCTGTCCATGACAAGGGCGAGATCTCTATTCCCCTTAATTCCAGATCATGTCTCCATTGCCCCGAGAGAAACACAAGGTCGAGTGTGTGTTTAGTTTAGAAGACTGAATGCAGAAGTTTATTCTGTAGTTATACCAACATTGGTATGTTTTTATCGCTTGTGCTATTATTATTACACAAACATGCATACATGTGTATGCATGTACATTCACATCATATTTAAACTTGCCCAAATCCCAAAGAGAACCAATTTTATCTTCTCCTATCCAGCCAGCTGACATCTCAGCATTCTGTATGTCCTAAAAACGTATGCTTCGCAGATCATATTAATGTTCTTACATTTGATTATTAAAAAATATTTTAGAGGAGTTCTAGTATGTACTAGAAATTATCTCCTTTTTATCTATTTTTATTCTATCTTTTGTATTTTAGAAAATTTCCTAGTTACAGTCTTTTGATTTGCCAGCTTTGGAAATAACAATTAAAATTTGCACAAGACAAAATTATAATTATCTCCTTTATTCACATAGAAGTCAGTAGTGTTACTTTTTTGTTTCCTTGAATATCCCAAATATCTTCCTTTTTTCACTTTTGGCATTTATAGTAAAACAGTGAAGTAATTCTTTTCCAGGTTCTTCTCATCCTTCAATTAGAATTTGGTTGAGGTTTTTTTAAAAAAAACTTTTTATTTAACACTAATAATTTTATTTTTACAGTTTATCTATTCTATTTTACCCATTAAAATTATATTTTAATTTCATGTTTTAGTTAATTGTTACTTCATTCTTTCCCCATTTCCCAGTACTTTCCTTCCATCTTCTGGTTTGGCTCTGCTTAGACCAGCTTTAGACCAGCTTCAATTTTTTTCTTTTTGGTTCTGCTGGTTTTTTATCATATTGTTTATTAAGATAGTTTTGGCTGTTTATTTAAAGAATACTCTTTTTTAAAAGTAAATTACAGTATACAATACTTTAATCCAGAAGGATTGATAGAATTTGTGAATTTTTTTGCCTACTAGGATCCATAGTACAATGGTAACTTGCTACTCATTGTTAATTCCAGGAGGTGCAATGAGTACCAAAAACAATGAATATCAAACATATTTTCCCATAAGGAATAATTTAGTGAATCACTAGGCAGCCGGACACTGACAAGTTTGACTCTTCCAGCTCTATTCTGAATTGAAATTGAAATTAAGTTCTAGCTTGTGCATTGAGTACCAAGCAAAGAATGAGTACTGGGACAAAATTTTCAGATCAAAATATGTTGAGTACCAAATTTGATGAGTTTCAAAGCGATTAAGTATCAAAGTACCACTGTAGATTTATCCTTGTGAAGTTGTTTAAATAACAACAAGACTTGTGAAGAAGTGAGAAGGATAATTTAGGAGTTGCTATACTCATCTTTTGATGTTTTTTTTCACCATAGCTAAAGGAGAGTTGCTGGGCTGTTTTGGGCTTACAGAACCTAACCATGGAAGTGATCCTGGTAGCATTGAGACTCGGGCCCAGTACAACCCTTCCAGGAAAACCTACACACTCAATGGTTCCAAGACTTGGTGAGGTTTGCACTTGTCCTCATGTATGCAGATCACAAGAGGGAAGTAACCTAGGACACTTGGATTATTTTGAAATAGTGGTAAAACTTTAAGCCCCTGATAATTATGGTGACAGATTTGAGAGAAGAGGACTGAATTAAATTTTGTTTCTGGAAGATTAGATACCACCTAAGCTTTGCTCTGTTCAGAGATGGTTTTCACATTGTATTTTCCCCTCTAGAGTATGCCTTTTTGTAGCTACTTGAATTTTAACTTGATTTTTATAAGACCTAATGTTGAGGCATACCAGACATTGACAATATATTTGCTCTTTTTTTAGGATCACTAATTCTCCGATGGCTGACCTATGTGTAGTGTGGGCTGTATGTGATGATGGCAAAATACGGGGCTTCCTATTGGAACGAGGAATGAAAGGTCTTTCTACCCCAAAGATTGAGGGCAAATTTTCACTACGGGCCTCTCTTACTGGGATGATTATTATGGAAGATGTAGAAGTGCCTGAAGAGAATCTACTACCCAAAGTGTCTGGACTTGCAGTAAGATCTCTCCACAATCCATGTGATACTCATTGGCATGTGAATGGTACAGTGACCAGGAATGCTACAAGGGGTGTTAGTCCAAGTTAATTACCAGGGGATGTTGAGAAAGATTGAAAATACATTTTAGTTCAAGCTTAACAGTATTTCTAGATAATTTAGCTATAAGGTTTGGGTTTATTTCATTATGAATGTGTAAATTGCATTGCAACAATAAGTACTACTGTACAACTAAGGAACAAATATAAATCTAGTATTCCATATTTATTTATATTATGCTGTCTTTGAACAACCTCCTTCAAAAAAACCTTAGTCGTATCAAATGTGATTTATGACATTATTTTAAAAGGGACTTAATATGTAAAATAAACTTGAGGGCAATCTCATTTGTAAGCTTGCACACACAGCTAGTAAACAGATGGTAGATGCGAGTCATGTGGATGATCCTTGGAAATCAGTGCCTTTTTGGAATAGAAGGAATATTAATAAATTCCTTCTCTGAATTGTAATGTCTTTCTCTTCTCACAGGGACCTTTTGGCTGCTTGAATAATGCACGTTATGGCATCTCCTGGGGAGCACTGGGTGCTGCTGAGTTCTGTATGCATACAGCCAGGCAGTATACTTTGGATAGGTAAAGTCTCAAGATTTCTTGACAGATGTTCTACAGCAGTGGTTCTCAACCTTTTTAATGCCGCGACCCCCAACCAGTCGTAAGTCGAGGACTACTCAACTGGTGCAGCACCGTTTTGGCAGGCTCAGCAGGGCAGAGACAGCCTGGACAATTCCTGTTGGCTTTTGAAAGCCAATAGAATTAGACTCTATTCAAGAGAGTCTATTCTATTGGCTTTCAAAAGCCAATAGAATAAAAGGGAGTAGCAAAGCTAAGGAAAAGGGGGAAAAAATGGTGGACCGTGTTGTTTGGCGACCCCCGTGAAATGGTCATTCGACCCCAAATGGGGTCCCGACCCACAGGTTGAGAACCGCTGTTCTACAGGAAATGGCATGTGATTGCAATGATGCTTACATACTAATATGTAGGTATCCTTAATATTTCATTTACACAAAAACTATGATTGTGATATGATCCCAAGATATCAGTCATGTGGAAGAGATTATGAGCTTTGTTTCAAGATCATGCTGAGCATCCTTGACTGAACTCACATTTGAAAAAAGATATCCAGCAATGCCAGTTTTGCTAAGAATATATTGGATGAAAGAAGATTCCTAAAGATATACATTTTATTTATATTTCATGGGTTCTTAACAGATCCTTAGGTCCCCAGGGTACTACTCAAGATTATTCATGGATGGTTTCCATTTGTGCAGTTCTATGGCCATTTGTAATAGAGCACATATTTAGGGTCACTGGAATATATGAAGATAATAGAAGCAGCTGCATTTTCAGATTTAGATTATGTCTCCATAATTTTCTATAATTCTCAAGTTATATTAACTAAAGTGTATCTCCAGTCCTAAATCACACTTCAGGCTGGATTTTGTAGCCAGAAATTATTCTATAGATTATTCTGTTGCTTCTCATACCATATATTTAGTTAGTGATTGTATTCAATTCTCTTCATTGAATTTTTCTGAGTCTCCACCACTTTTTCCAAGTTTGCATCTTACAGAATACAGAAAAGATCTTATTCTATTTCATCTGCTCTTTGTTACACCTGTTATATCTGAATTCTTCTTTAAGATTAACTTGATATGCTTAAAAGCTTCTAATATGATAGAATACCTTCTACATGGTGATCCTCCAAATACTTCTAGTATTTTAAACTCTTTTTTTCTACAGTACCTGTGCAATGGTTTTAGCTGAATTATCTCATCCATTCATCTTAGAAATCAGTTTGGAGCTCCTTTGGCAAGAAACCAATTGATCCAGAAGAAGTTGGCTGACATGCTCACAGAGATCACTATTGGGTTACAGGCTTGTCTGCAACTGGGGCGCTTGAAAGATGAAGACAAGTAGGCATACATTTGTGTATGTAATTAATGACAGAACTGTGCATAGTGACCTTTTTTTCCTCATAGGGAGGTTTAGTCAAATGGAAGATAAAATGGACACACTACTTCATTTTGTATCTGGGGAAACACTTTAAAAGAGCAGTACCTCTCTGCTGGAGAGAGACAGAGATAAAAGGGAGGATCAAATTGTTCTCCTTTTTTTAACCCACAAATTACATTTTTTCAGTTTCTCCCAGCACTGCAGTGTGCAACAATTATAAAAAAAAAATCTACTCACTGTGTTGCAGCTAGCACACATCTGGGACTATCCCAGTGTGGAAGGTAGACATTAGAAATTATACTTTAAATATAGTAACCCATTACTATTTTATAGTATGATATGACAAAAAGCAAGGTCTCTATTAAGCTATAAGAAAGAAGGGAGAAAAAGGAGATAAGTTTAAGCTTAAGAGAATACAAAACGGAGCTGCAATTTCATTTCTCAGAGGATAGTCATATGTTAAATATGCTGTGTTAAGTTCCTGGGAAGATGCAGTCAAGCTTGAGCCAACTAAGAGAGAAAGCCTAATGCTACAGCATTTAAGTCTGCTTTTAAAAGCAATTAACACCAGGAAGAAAAAAATTGCACAACCACAAGATGTGGTTAGTTATTGCCATTCTTTTCTTTTTCATCATAATCCCAATGAAACTCTGGCTGTAATGGTAGCTGTAAAAAGAAAGCATTGGAGGTTGGTAAATGAGGATCCAGATTGTTGGGGGCAATATGCTGATTCTGTAAAAGTTCTCACCTCTCTTGTGTACCTTGTCCTCCTGTCCAATTTTTTTTTTAAAAAAAGATGCTACACTAGATGTGATTTCTGTCACATCTGATTTGTTATCTATTTTATATGAAAAACCTAGGCACCTAAGCCCTTTCATTCCTCACTTGATTCTAGCATTTGTTCTATGTTCCCAGGGCAACTCCTGAAATGATCTCTATGCTGAAACGGAATTCCTGTGGGAAAGCCCTGGAGATTGCCCGGCAAGCTCGTGACATGCTAGGGGGCAATGGAATTGCAGATGAATATCATGTCATCAGGCATGTTATGAACTTGGAGGCAGTTAACACATATGAAGGTAAAAAAGGATTGTAATTATGTCCAGCAAACATGTTATTTAGAAACATGTTCTATTATTTTGCTTCATTTATATCTTTTTTTAAAGAGACAATTCTAACAACATTTTTCCCTTTTTTGCCTTCAGGGACTCATGATATCCATGCTCTCATCCTTGGCAGAGCTATCACTGGACTTCAGGCATTCACAGTTGGGAAATAAACACATTTCTTCAGTTTTCTTCTATATGATTCCAGTTTGGAAGATCACTCAAGATGGTTTATGACGTGGGAATATCTTTATAAGATGAACACGACTGCTTCTGCTCACCAGACTGTGATCAAATTATTCAGTTCAACTCAATTATTTGTAAGCTGAAACAAATCAAGCATTTGAAAATTCTCTGTTGTTCACCAAAAGTACAGAAAGAAATTAAAAGTGCTGCGTTATGTTAAACGAAAAACTTTTTCTAATTGGTAGAAGGATATCACTATAGTCTAGGAAATGTTTTGGAATTGTCTAATTGTTTTTGAGGCAAACTATTTTGGTAAGTAACTGTAGATATTTGATTTTTAAAGCTGACTGCTTTAGAGTCCAGTCACAGCCCTGAGATCTATATCAGCGTGGATAATCTACAATTTATAGTTTTAAAAAATCCAGGTAAGATTCCTCTTTTTGTGTAAGAGGAACCTGTAATACTTGCAAACACAGAAGATGAAAATCAGAATTTACTACCTACTCTGTGCTTTTCCTGCCCTGTGACGTAACTAGTTGCTGTTTTTAGTGCCTTCATTGACAGTGTTAAATAAAGACTGATTTTTTTTATATTAGCACACATTTTTGTTGGTGGGTTAAGCTATTTCAGCTCAGACCTTTGCCCCTTTGAATAAGATCCCCTTTGTGCTTTCAAAAATAAATTTAATGTGATGAATTTCCAACAGTAGTTTGTGTAGAATGATTAGTTGAAACCTGATATTCTAATACTAGCGAGGAGAGAAAATTAGGCTTTCCTGTGAGCAGTTCTTTCACATCTTTACTAGCACTTAAAATTATTTAACTCTTTGGATAGGATTAAATAGAGAAAACAGCCCATTTCTACCCAATGAGACTGTGAGTGGCGGTATTTGTCACAAGTATAGTGACAAAACTTAAAAGGGCATTGAGTTTTGCCACTTGTAAGAGAACACTTGAAATTGTCTTTATTTAAAGCAGTAAAGTACTATTATAGCTTTTGGCTGTTACACTTCTGCTGCTGTGGTTAAGAATTCAGAAAACAGTGACTGAAGTATGGCAATTCCAAGTTCTTATTGCTAGATGAAATGTAATGAGTGGGGCTTGAAGATTGATTCATAGTTTTCCAAAATCAGTGATATTGGGTTATATTTTGCAATTGGCTATGAATTTTATGATTTCATATGGTTCTTAACTGTGTGTGTGTGTAATCAGCAAATTTGTCCCTATCATCAAAATTCATATATAATGTATATTTGGATTCTTAATTCTCTGTTTTTAATATGCAGTATGACTTTTAAGTGTTTCTTAGCATGTCAAGTGTTTTGTTCGTTTAATCTATGTACTGAAATTAATTGGTAATTAATTTTATTTTCTAAAACAGAAGTTACATTATGGAACAGTTAAGGCTGTAAGACATGAGGTCTAATCTCTGAGCCTTGGATGTGGCCCACAGAGACCACCAAATATTGCCACCACATTATAAAAAGGAAAAAATGATTATATTTAAAGACAACTTAAATGTAATCGTTTTTTTTATCCTGGCCCCACAGCTTCCTTATCCCTGATTTTGGGAGTAGAACTTTCAACATACCACTCAAAGTTAAAGTAAAGATGTTAGCTTAAGAAAAGTTGTGTAATCATGAGCCAAGAAATCAATTTCTAATACTTAAGGAGCACTAAATAAGATGCAAATGCAGAGATAAAAATGTATGATGTTTCTAATTAAAAGGACAGATATGAAAAGATTTTTTTTGTGGTTTACCATATCACACTGTACTGCCTAGTACTGACGTTAGTATATTGCTGAAAGGCAAAAAATACAGGGAAAATAATAACCTGGTTAGCTACTGCAAGAAGATATCACAGACTAACTACAAACAATGGCATGACAAAGTAGCAACTGGAATGGTGCATTGGAAGATCTGCAAGAAATATCATTTGCCTACAAGCAAGAACTGGTGGGACCATAAAATAGAGAAAGTAATAGAAAGGGGAAAAGCTAGTGTTCTGGGACTTTAGAATTCAGACAGACAGGCACCTGCCACATTATGTGACAGATTTAACAATTGTCGATAAGAAAGACAAAGTCTGGATAGTAGATGTGGCAGAACTTGGAGACAGCAAAATATAAGAGAAGAAAAGGGAGAAGGTAACAAAATACAAAGAAATAGAACAGCTGTGACAAATGAAAGCAAAGGTAGTATCAATAGTAATAGGCGTCTTGGGTGCAATCCCAAAACAACTGGAGCACTACTTGAACACCATTGGCCTTGATACCATCAGTCGATTGTCGACAGCTTACAACTTCTGAAGATACCTCTAACATCATCAAGCAACATCTGCCTGTCTCAGGTCCTTGAAGACTTGATAGCGGGATAAAATGCAAATCCAGTCTAAACAACTGGCTGACTGCAACAAACCATAATAAAAGAAGAAATACCAACAAATTATTTTTACTTCTGAAGTTTATGAACATTTATGTTTAAAGTGCGAATGTTTGCCAAGTTTTAAATAACTTGTTCATTTCTTAGTGAGAGCACTAGATATTATCTTTGTCCTAATTACCTTTACAAATAATAGTTATTTTTTTTCTTGTACTTTCATACTATAAATCTGAGATGTTCAGCTGAGTACTTATAGATGTTTTATCCACTCAGTGATGACGATCTTAAACTGCCCTTATAGCACTTCATATTCTTGACCAAAGGCTTGTTGTGATGATATTCAAGAGATTGCACAATAGCAACTTCCTGATTGGGCTTAATTACAGTTAATGGACTAAAGGAAGTCAGCCAAGCAAGGATTTGCCTTGCTGAAAATGCCCATTTTATGGAATGAGAAAAAGAAAAGAGAGAACTAATGAGTATCATGTTCCTATGTACTGACTACATTTGCTTGGGCGATTGCTAATTGTTGGTAATAGCTCAAATGTTGGAAAAGAAAATAAATTACTATATATTAATGTAACTGTAATTTTATTGAGATTATGGATTAGAAAATGACTCATTTGTAAATGAGTAATGAAGAACCAAAAAAGTGCTTGAAAATAAACTTACCTATGAACAGAATAGATTTGGATGCCATTTTGCAATTCAAAGAAGCCAAATTACTATTTATTGGCACACAGATCTATTTATGTATTTATTCTTTCTTACTATATTCTTTCCCCCTCCTTTATTTTATTTTTTAACCTATAAGATTACAATTCAGATTGACCACACAGGTCTTTATACATCATTTCCACAGTATGACAAACCTGCTTGAGTTCATTTTCAATCTGTCTGATCTTTTCCATGATCTCAGAAAGCTCTTGCAGCTTATCCTGAATAAGCTTGTTATTATGGTCATAAACAGGAAATACACTTTCTTCCAATTTTTCTGCCAAGCTTGAAACCTGTGGGGGAAAAAGAAACAGTTAAAATGAACCTGGCACACTTCTTTGCCTACTTTTGATTTTAAATAGTAATAAATATGTCCACTTGCAATAAATCATAATGTGAGTAACTGTTATAGAATTATAAAAAAATCTGGTGAAGTAATAGGCAGCGTATAGCAAGCAGGAACAACTGAGTTCTTCAAAAAACTGATAGATTGCTTGACTTGGAAGCTGTGGGCTGCAGTATAGTAAGGCAATCATGTATTTCCAATAAGTTCAGCATCAATATAGTAATCACTGGGAAGCCAGGTTGCCCAAGGAGAGGTGAACTTGCTCAGGTCAAAGATGAAGTGTCATTTTCTGATTCCTTTGTGATGTGTGCATCGCCCTAACAGTTTTTAGAATCAATATTGATATTGTAGTGAGCATATAATTGTCTTTGTAGCTATCCTGCTTTTACCACTAATATTGTGATGTATTTTTGCTGCTTATATCAGAATGTTTAGTCATATTTTCATAGGGAATAATATAGCAATAACAGGGTTGGAAGGATCCTTGGAGGTCTTCTAGTCCAACCCTCTGCTCAAGCTAGAGAACTTATATCATTTTGGACAAATAGTTGTTCAAACTGTTTGGAACTTCTGGAGGCAAGCCATTCCATTGATTAATTGTTCTCACTGGCAGGCAATTTCTCCTTAATTCTAGATTGGTTCTCTTTTTAATGATCTTCCACCTGTTATTCCTTGTCTTGCCCTCAGGTGCTTTGGAAAATAGGTTGACTCCCTCTCTGTGACAGCCCCTCAAGTACTGGAAGACTGCTATCATGTCACCCCTAAATCCTTTTCTTCATCAAACTAGACATACCTAGTTCCTTCAACTGTTCATCATACGGTTTAGCCTCCAGATCCCTTATCTTTGTTGCTCTTTCTGCACTATTTCTAGGGACTCAACATTTTTTTGTATTGTGACCAGAACTGAACACAGTACTCTAAATGTGGTCTCACTAATGCAGTATAAAGCAATGCTATCTTGATATTATCCCTCATTGGCTTTTTTGGCAGGTGCAGCAAACTGTTGGCCTATATTTAAATGATGGTCCAGTAGGATATCTAGATCCCTCTCACAGTTATTATTATTGAGCTAGGTACCACTTATTCTATACTTGTGCATTTGTTTTTCTTGCCTAAGTATAGGCAGTGGTGGGATTCAGCCAGTTCGCAACACTTCGGCAGTACTGGTAGCTAATTTTTTGTTGCCCAAGCCCATAATGGACTTCTGGAAGTGGCATCCACACAGAGAACCGGTTGTTCATGTATTTGAATCCCACCACTAAGTATAGCACCTTACTTTTTTCACCACTGAAATTCATTTTGTTGGATAGGTCCCAGTGTTCAATTCAGTCAAGATCCTTCTGAATCTTGAGTCCAAAGTGTTAGCTATTCTATCCAACTTAGTGTCATCAGCAAATTTGATGAGTTCCCCTTCTATCCTTGCATCTAGATCATTTATGAAAATGTTAAAGAGTACTGGGCATAAGACAGAACCTTGAGGTATCCCATAGCACGCTTCCATCCATGCAAATGTAGTTCCATTGAAGACTACATGCTGAGTGTGGTAAGACAGTCAACAGCAAATCCTTTTGCTAGTGGTCCTTTCTATCCCACATTGTTCTATCTTATTAAGAAGTAAACTGGTCTACTTTGTCAAATGTGTTACTGAAATTAACTGAAGTCTAATTAAACTGTCCACATTTTTTCCCTGATCCACTAATTTGGTTACTTTGTCAAAGAAGGAAATAAGATTTGTCTGGCATGCTCACAAATCTACCGCTTAATTATCTTTTTCAGGATATTCCAGGAAAAAATTGCTTTTTATTATTTACATATTTTTATTTTTAATTATTGAATTTTAAATATGTTTTACTATATTGCATACTGTATTATGTTCAGTGGAAAGGTGAGATACAAAATGCATATATAAAATTACTTACTTTTTTAATAGCATCAAACATTTTTAATTCAGTTTTTTCAACTGGAAACAACAGTTCCGACCTTGACAATATTTCCAGAATGTTCCAAGTTCAAAAGAGATGCTTCCAGTTTGGGAATACCAGAACAACTTCAGAATTGTTTTATTAGAGTGGAACAGTCAAAACAACTATTTTGAATACGAAAATGTTTATAAAGTATGACTTTTTTTTAAGATTTACCAGTCTAATCTACAGCCAAATATTTTCCTAATGATTTTCTCTCCATGTTCTAACCAGATTAGAT
Organism: Crotalus tigris; assembly: GCF_016545835.1. Taxonomy (NCBI): domain Eukaryota; kingdom Metazoa; phylum Chordata; class Lepidosauria; order Squamata; family Viperidae; genus Crotalus; species Crotalus tigris. Next base: position 10,758 of record NW_024096933.1, on the reverse strand, counting down.
CATGCTTCATTTTTTCAAGTTTAGCCATGTTGTTAAGGTACTGCCACCATTTTGATTAAAAGCAGAAAGATAATTAAGATAATGAAATATTACAAACAAAGATTGTGAAAGGAGTGGAAAGTACAGCATACATTCATGATGAATTTAGTTACCTTTTTTCAGAGTATTTGAAAAAATGAGGCTCTCACTTTTAGGGGTTAATTCAGGGTCTTCAAACTTGGCCCTTTTATGACTTGTGGGCTTCAACTCCCAGAATTCCTCAGCCAGGTATGCTGGTTGAGGAATTCTGAGAGTTGAAGTCCACAAGTCATAAAAGGGCCAAGTTTGAAGACCCCTGGGTTAGTTCTTTGGAATAATTTGGAAAATTAACTTTAATCATTATTTCCTGTTTCCCAAAACTCCTGAATGTTACCATCACCAGATTTATTCCTGTTTTACCTTCATCAGAAGACTTTCTCTGAAGTTGTTCATGAGTACATGGTCTTTCTTCCTATTCTCATTAATCTTATCAATTAGTTGCTGTGTTCTTTCCTGAAGATTTTCAATAGTTGAATCTAGGGCTATAAAATAATTTGAGGCTTTGCTGTCTGGCTTTCCTCTGCTTACATTTGCATTGGGAAGAAGTGTTTTAGGAGAATCTTTCCTATATTTTTCAGAAAAAATAAAAAAATGAAATGTCTTACTGTATAACATTAATAGTTTTTGTACCTAGAGATATTGTAGAACTTATTCTATCACAAGTAAAATTATCTTCATAACAAAGTGTTCAAATTACAATAATTATGGAGTTTCTTAAACCTATAAGCAACTCACATGCCACGTCTAGTCCAAGAAAATTTGGTTTGAGTACCATGTTACTTCATCATATTTAAAACAATGGAAAACAATGGATTGCAGAGAATAGTATTTCATACAATTCTCATGTTACTTCAGTTCTTTTTTATTAACAAAATGTCTATACTGTCCCAATACAATTGAATAAATTTTTAATGTCATAAATGATTTCTTTCCATTATCAATTTTGTTTATTTTCATCTATTTTTCCACAGCCCACGTCTGACTGTATGTTTCCTTTGAATTAAGTAGAGCTACATTTCATGGGGCGTAAACTTAGCTAATTCATGTGATTTTTATACTGTCCAGTGGATTTATGTAGTCATATCCCATTAAAAAGGGGAAACAGTTTAAGGACCTTTTTGTCCTTATGATACAAAAAGAAAAAAAATGACCAATTCTCTCAATCCATAATTTTAAAAAATATAATTTACAGTTCTAGAATGCTACTTTCATTTATTATAATAACTTATCTGTGTCTTGTCTGCTCTTTTATTCATATTCTTTCTAGCTTTATCCAAAAAACACAGAGTAATATTCAATGCTTAGCCTATTTTTATTCTTATAGCAAAGTAGGAGAAGACTGCAGCATATCTTCATTTTCTTAAATTGCCAAGAGGATTTGGAAAGACACCTGTCTATATTACAGAATGCTATTGCCCAAGTAGACAAACTTGCATAAAAATGGTTATTCCAACTGCATTCGTATATCATATTAATCTCTAATATAGCCTGTTTGTAACATAAATTGGTTATGTGAAACGGTAAACTGTAAATCAGAATACCATTTAGATTGTTATTCAAACAACACATTAATACATATGAACAAGATCAATATAATACAGCAAGCACATCATCTATGAAATGTCATTTTAGTTGCATTGGGCACAAACCTGCACCACTGATAATACTTTATGTAGTTGTAGCTACTATTACTGTTACATATTTCCTCATAGGTGCAAGATTGTAGATTTTGGTAAATGTTATGCTAAAAACCAACCTTTTGGGGGGAAAGTCTGTTCATTGATAGTATGGGTCATGATACCTATTTTGAATTCACATTTGACTGTTGAAGATTTTAAAGTTTCACAATACTTTTTAAAATCTTACTTACCTTAATGGATTATCGCTTAATTCATTACTTTCTGAATTAGTGAAGAATAGACTGTTTGATTTATCTTGTTCTTGCTCTGGCTCTTGGAACTGAAATTCTTGAGTAGACATAATAGCTTTTAAGGATGAGGAAGAGAGATATGGTCAGAAGGCAGTTAATCCACATTTTTGTTAATTGTGCTATTGTACCAGCTTTCTGCAAAAGCTAAAAATAATTGATAAAATTTTATATAATCCTTTTAAAGTAGTTTAATTATAACCTGATTTTAAATATGTTGAACCCAATTCAATAGTTTTTGAACACATGATAGAAAAGCTATTTCATATCAAAGGGTTTTCTATAATTGTGATATTTTCTTTCCATTACTCTCTGGGAAACCGCTTTGATATTCTGGCAGCAGTCATCTTATATGACAAGATTTCCACATGTGCATTTGCCAAAACCCATTCACTCAGCCATAGACATAAAGGGCTGCTTTTAGAATTGCTCAAACTGATAAAATGGGCAGCTAAGATTATGAATTCTCAAACTGATTTCCAATGACAAATTTGTAGCAGTCAGTCTCTATCGTTTTTCCAAAGACATCCAAAGATCCTGTATACTCCAGTGTTGTAATAAGAAACAAAAGAGAGGTATGTGAATGGATGCCAATGTAAGAGAAAGTTATTGCTGAGACAGGCAAGTGGTAGTCCCCAGATTTTCTTCTACAGAACTTGAAAATAAAAATAAAGTATCCTAGTGAATAGCCAGTACTATGGAATTGATAGAGCTTAAAACTTAAAGACATGGGGAACATCTGTTTAAACACTTCCTCAGTCATCAAACTGGGCAACCACTAACTCAGACTAACATTAAGCAGTATAAAATATTGCTCTCCATTTTCTTAAAGACATGTCTTTTTTTAAAAAAAAATCAACTCTATTTTCTACTTAAATAGTACTAATAATGCAGGTAGTCCTCATTTAGTGACTGCCTTGTTTAGCAACCATTCACAATTATGGCAGTGATGAAAAAATAACTTTACAACCAATCCTTACATTTACAATCTTTACAGGCAAAAGAAAGCTGAAGTAAGATTATAAGCACAGAGATGGTTTCGCTTGGCAACTGCTTCACTTAATTACTGTATTGCCGGCTCCAATTGTAGTCACTAAATGAGAACTACCTGTAAACTCAGAAGAATATGTTACAAATTCATATTGTATAAACGTGTGTGTGTGTGTGTGTGTGTGTGTGTGTGTGTGTCTGTGCACGCATGCATGCACTTACTGAGACATTTATCAATTCCTAGCAATTGCCTGGGGACTAGTTGCTGCAGTTTTCTTGGCAAGATTTTTCACAAGTAGTTTGCCCTTACTCTTTCCTAGGGCTGGGAGAGGGTGACTGGCCCAAGGTCAGCCAGCTGATTTTATGTCTGAAGCAGGACTAGAACTCAAGGCCTCCTGTTTCTAGCCTGATGCCTTAAATCACTACACCAAACTGGCTCTAAGAAACAGCTTTACCATAAGGGTTAAAATTAAAATAAATAAAATAAAAATATAATATAAAATTCAGATAGACTCTGAAGAGGAGAGAGTTCCACAGAAGAACAGGACCTTGTTCAAACCTCTATCTCTCCTTCCCTGTGTGTGTGTGTGTGTGTGTGTGTGTGTGTGTGTGTAGATACACAAACACATCCATAGATTTGTGTGGGAGGAATGGTTTACCTTCTTTGACTTTCTGCCCTATTTTGAATAAGACCAAACAGATTCTGCCTTGAGGAGAAATTCCTCCCTTCCCCCTCTCCCCTCACAATAGTTGCAGATGGGGGAGGGGCCTGTGTGTTTAAAGAAATCAAACATCTGATGCATCCTTCAAGAAGGATGCCTCCATTAGCCTTCCTCAAGCTTCCTTTTTTGTCCATCAGCCTCTTTCAACCTCATATCCCCCAGACATCTTAGACTCCAACTCCTATGTTCCCCAGCCAGTAAACTGTGGGAAGATAGGTGTTTGAATCCAACACCTCTTGAGGAGAGCTCCTTGGAAAGGCTAGCATATGTTTTGAGAAACAGACTTAGGTATGCCTCAAGGAGGCAGGTTTATGAACCTCAGAGAAAGCTGATGGCCCTTTTCCAACTATGGTAATACATTTTAGTGAGAGGCATAAATTTTTGTAAGCTAAATTCACTTTATCAGGTCAAATGGAATTGTAAAAGTTTATGCCTTTTGTAAAAGTTTATGCCTTTTAATAAAATGTGATACAGTAGTTGGAAAAGGGATTACCAGACTCCTGATTACTTGCTACCAGCAAGATCCCAGGCTAGAAACCAGGAGACAGAATTCTAGTCCCACTTGAAGCATGAAACTAGGTGGTGACCTTGGGGCAGATTCAGTCCTGGAAAGAAGAAAACAATAACAAATCATTTCTGAAAAACCTTGTAAAAAATATCCTGCAGGGGACTAGCCCAAGCAGTTGTCTTTTTCTAAGGCACAGGAACAAATGCTGACTAGAGAACCCTTAGAAGAGAATATTGTAGCTCAGGATTGAACTGTTTGTTTGATGTTACCTAGTTTGGTAATGAAACTTCTGCAAGAAAACAACCAAGGTCAGGGAGCACCAAGGACCCCAGAGATACCCCCAGATGGCAGTAGAGAGAGACAGAAAACTAAGTCTGTGCTATCATCTGTTTAGATTTGTTTCTCCCATAAAGTTCAAACTATTCTTGCTGGTTAAGATTTCCTTAACAGTTAATTATATTTAAAGATTTAAATCCATTTTTCCCATATAAACCATCTCGACACTTTTACATTTCTTAAAGAATAGGTAAAAACATTAAAGAAAAGGAAAAGAGAGCAAGAGTAAAGAAACATAAAAATAAAATATTACTTAAAATACATATTCCTCCTAAGCTAATATATATTCATTCCCAAAATTTCTTATTCTTTTTAACCATGATTAAAAATATATTTAATCTTTAAATATTCCATTTAATGTGCCTAGTCATCTAATCCTTTAACTCTTATTCAAAACATTTTTTCTACATTATAATTTCCCGAAATTCAGACACATTTAATTATCTAAAACATTTCCTTCATCTAGGCCATTTCAGTAGTATTATATAACTTATATCAAGAAATAAAATAAAAAGGGGGAAAAAGCATACAGTATTATTTAAGGAATTCATCTCTCTTAGAATGACATATGTATTCAGAATATTTTCTATTTCTTTAACCATATTCAAACAAATGTTTCTTTTTTAAATATTCTCTCTGGTAGGTCCCATCATCTATTTTCTTAATTTTCACTTTAATCTTTTTCCTTTGAGCAGTATCTTTCTCGATCAATGTGTTTTGCTGAATCAAAAAGGTTTTCCATATATTCATGACTGTTGCTGTAGGTATAAGAAGTAAATCGAATAAAGTGTCTTTATGTGAGGCTTTTGCCTTTCCATGTTTCTTGAAAATATTTTTCTCTTTCTCCTTCTTTGCTTCTCTTATCACTTCCTTTCTCTCTGATGTTTTCAACATCTCTACATTCCATTTTATCCAATCTGTTTTTTTGTCCTCAGATTTATTTTGTAGTCTTAAGGGATGAGTTGTTTTTTCCATTTCTTGTAAACTTTTCCCCACTAGGATTAAACCACGTTTTCTTGCTTTGTTAAGTTCTGTTTTTGAGTCTCTATTTTCAATTTTATGTCCACTTATTTGTTTTGTCTGCTCCTTTTCTGTTGTTGTTTCCTGGAAGACTTTTTGTTGTAAAGTTAACTTAGAGATAGATTGATTTGTATTTTCAATGTTATTTTGGATTTCTTTGTGATTTGAACTCAGTGTTATTTGAATTAATTTCAGTATACTATATATCTCCTCCTGAGAGGTATTTATATTTTCTTGGTGTGTTCTGTCTACATGTCTCTGACCCATGATGGCCAAAAGTTGGAGTTTTCCTTCTTATCTGCAAATAGCTTTAGAGTCCCGGTTAAATAGATTTTTTTCCTAAAGTTTATAATTCTCTCTTTGTCTGCAGCCCAGATTGTTGTCTTTTTTTTGTCACAGCTGTTTTTTATTATTAAAGCTTTGAAGGTCACAAACACAGATTAGCTTTTCCCAGGTTTTGGCAAGTTCTCTATGGAAATCATAGCTGTCATAATCTTCATTCATCACTAGGTGTCAGCATCTATTTAGTTTTCTATTTGAACAATGGTCTTTAAAATGAGAGTCTTAACCATTTAACAATCTTAAACTTGTCCAAAGTTAATTTTTAGCTTTCAAGTTTACAAATTTATTTCACTACCATATATTTTGATCCTCCATAGAAATTTTAATTCGCCACTTCCATTATATATAAGGATGGGGTGGAAGTCCCCCTCCTTCACTTTTTGCTTCTTGGGGATCTTTTCCAGGAAATGTAGTGTAGAATAGAAAAGGGAAAATCAGATTCATCACACAGTTTCAAGCACGCTGTTTACTGTAGTGCTGGTTAGTTCTTTTGGACTCCAGTTGCAAGTAGCTTGGGCTGATTGATGAAATACAGCCTTTCTCCTGTCAGATTAGAAGGCTTTCCCCAAAACGAACAGAACAACTGCCATCATTCCAGAGTTGCTGGGGCACCCTTCTTTCTTCGCTGCTTCTCCGGGGTGGCAGGACGAAAGTTGGCTGTGGGGGTGCAGCAGTCCGCAAGCCCGCAACCAGTCACTACTGCACAGGACCGGAAGTCCCTATCCCACATTCCTTATTCTCAGTACAAGTTAGGAAATAAGCTATAAATCCAATCTTTATCCATATAGGAAAAATAATTTCCTGTGATCTCTAATTATAATTTTAAACCTGTAATATCCTTTTAGAGATACTGGAAGGGAGCTCTTCATTTGTAGCATTTGTAGCATTAGTACTGTCTTGTGAGTTCAAGCCTGATTGTATTGCAGCCAGCATCTTTTAGTAAAAGAACCTATCACTTCGCCTAAATGTAGTCCAGGGTCTTTCTTTCCTAAGGGATCAGACTGGGGCAGCTCTGACATTCTTACAGTTTTCAGTTGTGGAGAAATGAACAGAGACAATGTTTTGAATTGAAGTAAGAAAGGGAAAAGGAAGGAATCACCTTGTCTTTGCTGCTTGGTCAGAGTTTTGGTTCTTGAAAGTCAGTGTAAGATGAATCTCCAACAGTCAGAAGGCAGGGAAGATAGAGGGTCCCTATCAATACTGTTTTGCTTATGCTTTTTGAATTCTTAAAATCATGGAGCTGAGAAAAGATCAAACGGTGCTTTCTTTGCCTAATTCTGGGTGCAGCTGTTCAGATGTGGTTGGGTAGACCCAGTAAGATTGTGTTTCTAGCCTAAGAAGGCAATGTACTGGAGGGCCCTGAGTCATCTGCCACATTGTAGGACCCAGCAACCTCCTAGCAGTTGTACTCCAAGTCCAACACAGTGAGGGATTGGGACAGGCAGCTGCCTGCATGAAGGGTACACTAACTGGACTCAAGTCTAATTTCAGAGGTGAGAAAAGATGCTGGCTTCAGAAGTGTCAGAGGTTTCTCTCTGAGATAAGCAAAATGCTGGCAAGTGAGAATAGCTCATGTCTGGGCATTTCTTCTGAATGATTTCAGCTATGGGTGGGGATTTTAAAAAAGATAAGAGGAGAGCATGGGCTGACAAAACAAGAGAGGTAGCTTTTCCTTTTTATCCATGCATTTGACTAGAAATGCAAAAAATATTAATAAACCAGGTAATTCTATTTTGGAAAAAACAATTAGAAAGCAGAAAAAGGGGGGGAGAGATTGGGTTAGGTCAAGGCTTTTCAACCAATGGTATGGGTACCCCCTGTGGTACATTAGCACCTGGCAGGTGGTACGCGACCATCCTAGAAAAGTGGTAGCGGGGGAGGGGAATGAGCTGAACTGGTGGCAGCACCGCACAAGCCTGAGTGAGAGATGGCTGGAGCTGCAGGGCTGTCAGAGCTCAACGGAAATGCCAGGATCAGTGCCAGGCTCCAACTGGAGCTCGGTGCTGATCCTGGCACTTTTGCTGAGCCCAGAAGAAGCGCCGATCAGCTGGAATGTTGCAGCATCTCCAGGGTCTTGTGATTTACATTCAGATGCTTGGCAATTGATTCATATTTATGACGGCCACAGTGTCCCAGAGTCATGTGAAGTGACCAAAACAGTGGTTCTCAACCTTTTTAATGCCGCAACCCCCCAACTGGTCGTAAGTCAAGGACTACTCAACCGGTCGTAAGTCGAGGACTACTCAACTGGTGCAGCACCGTTTGCAGAATGGGACTTTTGGCGGGCTCAGCAGGGCAGAGACAGCCTGGACAATCCTATTGGCTTTTGAAAGCCAATAGAATTAGACTCTATTCAAGAGAGTCTATTCTATTGGCTTTCAAAAGCCAATAGAATAAAAGGGAGTAGCACAGCTAAGGAAAAAGGGGGAAAAAATGGTGGACTGCGTTGTTTGGCGACCCCCGTGAAATGGTCGTTCGACCCCAAATGGGGTCCCGACCCACAGGTTGAGAACCACTGGACCAAAACCTGCTGCAACCACCCAGCAGATGGGGGGAATAAAAACTAAATACCTTCCACCCCACCCCGCTGCCAATCTTCAACAGAAATGCTCACAACAATAAAAACCTTGAACAGGAGGAAGAGCGCCGCCGGGCAGGCAGGCAGGTGTCTTGCTTCACTGTGCTTGGGGGACACTTTTTTCAGTGCCATTGTAACTTCGAACAGTCACTAAGCGAACTGTTGTAAGTCGAGGACTACCTGTACTTCATCACTTTTTTTTCCTTTTTTTGGTCATCAAGTTTTTGACACCTTGCTGGGTGACTAGTGGCACTCGGATATTGCCATATCCTAAAAGTGGTACAATGGGTGAAAAGGTTGAAAAGCTCTGGGTTAGGGGACTGGGATGGATTAATGGCCTTTGTTCCTAACCTGAATAAGGAGAGTTATCACAAGATTTGATGATCTTAAAGATTTATCAAACTCTTTTTTATTAGGAAAAGTTTCAAGGAATAGCTGATAAGTCTTGACAAACTTATGCCTATTGCTTTGACTAATAAAAGGAATGACTCAGGATGATTTCTTGTCTCTGACAATATTATCTTATGCAGATAGTCTCTTTTTACTCTACCATTGTTCCTCCACAACTCAGCAAACAGCAAAGGGCAAGACAATCTTAGCCTTGGAGGCTTTTAAATATCATTTTCCTCTATTATTACTAGACTGGGGGCGGGGTTCCTAGAAGGACTATAGTTCCTTGCTTTTCCTCAAGGTAGGGGCAAGATCCTTGGCTAGACATTCCTGGAAGGTTTCTTCTAGTGCGTAAAGACACCAATTTTGATTGGAAACATGAATTGTGCATTGCAGTTAGCATTTTTAACTGTTTTGCTTGCTTGTAATATTAATATATTTGCACAATAAATAAATAATATGTGCCTTCCCAATACAGTCTTTTGCCAGTTTCACAAAAAAACACAAAACAAAAAAAATTTCAAATTGATTTCTAGTCTCTTCTCTTAATCACTATACCCAACTGGTTTTTGCACAAACATTTTCCAAATTGAAAGTGCAATTAGATGGAGGAGCAAATTGTGTAACAGGATGAATGCTAGGTCCCAAGAAGACAGCAGAAACTACCAAGTTTCCAAGAAGATAAGGAATGTTATCCCAAAGTACAAGGCATATGAAGATCCAGGAGCTTCTTGGAGAGGAAGTTTGGGGAAATCCTCAGAATGGTATGGGAAAAAAAATGCTGACATCAGTCGAGCGAGCTAATTGCTATGATTTCTCATCTAATACTTGGGTTGTTTTCGAGAGCTAAACTAGATCCTCCGAATGGGGAACTCTTCAGTGACAACACAAAGTAGGTGGAGCCTTTCCTCCGGGTTTCCCCGGCATGTCTTCTGCCAGATTTTCAGATGGAGGAAGACGAGCTAAGCCTACCGCCTCTTAATCTCCCGCGCTGCTTTGGGAGAGCCACACAAGTCACAGCGACAGACTTGCCAGACTTCTATCGGGTGGCAGCGCTTTGCCGCTTTCTAACTGCTGCAGCTGCAAAATCTGAAGAAGAACGCTCAAGCGCCTTCGAGGTGGGGAAATCCCGCCACTCCGGTGAGATTTGGGAAGGGGAGGGGGGAGAGACATTTCATAACCGTGCAGCCTGCGAATACTAATCTGGCGCTATATGGGTATCAAGTAAGAATTATAGTTGGGTGTTCTGATTTTTCCGGGCCTGCCTTCAAGTTATGCACAACTATTACTGGGAGGAGCGGCTTTGCATCTGCTCACGGGAGGGAACAGGCCCCCAAGGGCAGTGGAACTCGTTGGCTGCTCTGGCTTGGTGAATGTTTTCGAAGAGCTTCTTGGATCTCTTTGAGCGAAGCTTTTTCTGCCCGTGTATTGACAGACATAAACCAAAGCTGATCACTGAGGATTATTCACTTAGAAGGGTCAGATCTGGAACACCAGTTGTGTTGGCGTGTTTAAACCATAACTGCATAAGGACTAAAAACAACCAGAGAAAAGGGCAGCTGTTTTAAGGTTTGTAAATCTTAATATGCTTGGAGGCTTAGGAGAAAAGGAATGGGATTCCACAAAGCCCTTGATCTTTGCTCAGCAACCTTACTAATATTAACTGAGACAGCCAGGATAGTATTTTTTGGCAAATGAAAATCTGGGTGTTTTCAATAAAAAGGAACCTTGTGAGGAGACGGGAGCATTTTTAAAAGCCATAAAATACTGCTGAAAAGACATGAAAAATAGCACTGAATCATGCAGAACAATGTAATATTTGTAAAAAAAAGAGAGCTTCACTAACGGGCTGCAGATATAAAGCTTT